>NC_134467.1:37688519-37976019 GCF_047948215.1 Lycorma delicatula | reverse complement strand
AAAGTGACAAATGAAGAGGTATTGCGGCAAATAGATGAAGAAAGAAGCATTTGGAAAAATATAGTTAAAAGAAGAGACAGACTTATAGGCCACATACTAAGGCATCCTGGAATAGTCGCTTTAATATTGGAAGGACAGGTAGAAGGAAAAAATTGTGTAGGCAGGCCACGTTTGGAATATGTAAAACAAATTGTTAGGGATGTAGGATGTAGAAGGTATACTGAAATGAAACGACTAGCACTAGATAGGGAATCTTGGAGAGCTGCATCAAACCAGTCAAATGACTGAAGACAAAAAAAAACCTGAAATATTGGTATAGAGTAAAAGTTCTATATATTACTCTTTAAATAAATGTATCTTATATCTATATAATACTACTAATATGTGTTTTTTTTTAATTATTATGATGTAATTATCAACAAAATGAAAAGATAAACGAATAATCAGATGTTTCACCAAATCTGAGGTGGACACCACATCACTTCCTTTTACGCCTATTAAATTACATATACACATTTTCTTAAAATGAAAAGTATATGAAATTTTATTTCATTTATAACTTCTGATATTTTTCTACTTTTTTATTGTTATTATTGAATTATTATTTATTGTAAAAATATGTTTACAATCTGAGGTTAATAATTATTAATAAATCAATATTAATTTTACTGAAGTTTCAGAAATCAGGGCGAAATTTTTCGCCAGCTCACTTTCGTTAACGAAGCGTTTCCAAACCAGTGTTATATGAATTTTCTTCTTTTTTTTCACTCACCAGTAGATTATGTTTTTTAAAAATTTATTACATTCTTTGTGAATCACTCTTTACACACACACACACACACACACACACACACACACACATATATATATAAACCTTTTCCCATCACCATGATCCGCGGTTGATTAGCGCTCCGCGAAAATATTTTGGTATCTGATTGCCTCCCTTCATAGTCTTATACTACCCTTTTTTGAAAAAAATTTCAAAAAATTAGAGTATATTAAAGAGATTTGACAGATTCTGACAAAAAAAAAACCGTTACTATTGGATATTTTTTATGCCTGTAACAAAAAAAAAATTGAAACAGTACAAAAATGACGATAATTTAATCGCAGTATTTTTTTGCGCATTTCTACCGCGTTTTTTATTAGCGAAAATTTTTTTTGTTTTCTTTGTGTTTATGAAACATACTTTGCCGATTTTAAAAATAATACTTTCATGCAAATCGGTTGAAAATTGGGCAAAATATGATGAAAAACCCGTGTTATAAATCACAGATTAGTAACATATGTTAGTATAAGTGAAAGTAGATTCAGAAAAGTACGTTTTTTAAAAATCTCCACCACTGAAAAAGGTATTCAGATTGACAAAAAACAATTTTTACTGTATAGAGGTATTCATTACGAATCGTTGTGTGTTACATATTTACCGATATCATTTGTCAGAAAAGATATTTATAGAACTCAAGTAAAAGTGACGTATTTATGATCACAAATTCCTTTCTTTTTTGTGTGTGTGCCGTATATGATAATTTATTATGTGTTTCAATACATCGATATGTTGCTAGTAAGATAAGTTATTTTTGTAAATAATAAATAAATCCGTAACCCTCATAGCAATTATAATACACAAGTCACACACACACACACACAAGCACATTTCTGAGAAAAAAATGGTCATATTCTTTTTAGTCTTAATAAAACATTTTACATCGTATAAATGTCGTTCAAATTGTGTAATAAAACTGATTCCTTTGTGAATAAAAAAAACAGCGTTTTAAAACTGACGCCACACATAACCACTTCCAAGGCTACATGATCTGAAAAGGTTAAATTGAAAAAAGAAAAAAATAAAAATATGGAGATAAAGTCGGATTCAAACGAGGTGCCTTATAAGATCCAAATATTTAATTAATTAACATTTTATTTGGCTGTAACTCTGGAACCAATGAAAATAAGTATCACTTATCGTTGAAAAGTTCTCAATGAGAGTTTATTAAAATAAAATTAATTTAAACGTCAGGAAAACATTTTTTAAAGTTTATGTTTGGAGCGTGGCTTTATATGGAAGTGAAACTTGGACGATCGGAGTATCTGAGAAGAAAAGATTAGAAGCTTCTGAAATGCGGTGTTATAGAAGAATGTTAAAAATGAGATTGGTGGATAAGTGACAAATGAAGAGGTGTTGCGGCAAATAGACGAAGAAAGAAGCATTTGGATTAATATAGTTAAAAAAAGAAGAGAAAGAATTATAGGCCACATATTAAGGCTTCCTAGAATAGTCGCTTTAATATAGGAGGGACAGGTAGAAAGAAAAAATTGTGCAGACAGGCATAATTAGGGATGTAGGATGTAGAAGTATAACGAAATGAAACGACTGGCACTAGATTGGGAATATTGGAGAGCTGTATCAAACCAGTCAAATGACTGAAGAAAAAAAATAATAACTTCCTTTATTGAAGCAATATGTAGCTAAAAAAATATGTTTTTTTTATAGAGAGGGTAAGTATTAAATAAAAAGTTTTGGTAATATGTGATCTTGAAAAAAACTTCAACTTTTGCATGAAATATTCTCAGGTAAAGTGCTCCAGTAAAGAATTAAAATTACATTTTGGCAAAAAAAAGACAATCTGAAATCTTACCCTTTTCATTTTAATTCTTGCAAAGATTTAATACATTATTTTCCCAATCCCTTTTCCATAGGTAGAACAGGAAATCGGTGAACAGGATCCGGAGTTATGCACGCCAAAATACACACAAAATTCTGTTTGATAAAGATGAACTGGGAAGCGTTGGAATATATTTTTGTTTTTCACAGATTATTTTCAAATTTAAATATCCTTTTGATGAAATTTATTTTTTAAATCTCTTGAGGTTCAATTTTAAAAAAATTTTCTTTTTACCGATCTATACTTTTACCGATCACCGGAACGGTGAACGCAATGCACCGGTTCTAAATTTCGAACAATTGCCCATCTCCCGCATGCGGGAGGAGACTTTACAGCCTCGCGATGGAAGAATGGCACGCCACGACTAAGGGAAGGTCCTTGTATAGATTTATACAGGACTTGGGTGATGGTACGCTTCTAGTTCGTTTTTAAGGGCAACGAGAGCCGAAGTGCTCTCCAACCACGCGAATGTGAACCAATATTTGGTTTCGGTTCCACCTGGCAGCTGATGAGCTGTGCATCTGCGGGGAGGTCCAGTCGAACGAACACATTATGTCCGACTGCCCAGCTCTTGTGTGGGGAGGCAGAACCCAGGTCACCCTGAAACTTAGAGGTCAAGAGGAAAATTAGCCACTCATAAGCGACGAGTCGATATGGCGTGAGCCGCATTGTCGGACCGTGTGGGAGTTCCTTGATGCCGTTGCTTTGTTCAACCGGAATCAATAGTTTAACGGATATAAGACTCCTACCGCTAGCCGTAGGAAGCTACCCTCGAGAAATGGCTGGTCATCGGTCATATATAGCTCCAAACGCTATAATATGGTGGACAGGTACTTACTGGCATTCAGCGACCTAGGCGTGGCAGCAAATTGCTGTCCATAACAGAATAAATTTTAATTTATTGATAGGTCATATATTTTAGTATGTAGACGGGGTGCGCCTATCGATTTTAGTAATATATGATAAATTAGCATTGGGACACCTAAACGAGTGGTGTAAGGCACCATGCTTAGTTCGCTCACCGCAGTTAGGTAAGCTCTAGGTGCTAATTAGGATATTGGTCGCTAAACCGTTTTGAGGCACAGTATCCGTTTTTGGTACGGACATTCGGTCTTATGCTTTAGGGCAACCGAATGGGTTGGTGGTGGGAGAAATGCGAGACAAACCAAAGTATATTAAAGTACATAAAGTACAATAAATGTACATGAAGTACATTTATTGTACTTAATAAATGCCGAGTGGTAGCATCTCGGCCTTTCATCTGGAGGTCTCGTGTTCGAATCCCGGTCAAGCATGGCATTTTTATACACGCTACAAATTCTCATCCTCTGAAACAATACCTAACGGTAGTCCCGGAGGTTAAACAAAAAAAAGTACAATAAATGTAAAAGTTAATAGAAATTAATTGCGAAATAAATCTAATCAGTCAGTTGGTTGATGTAAAGGAAAACAGCTTACAATGATAGGATGTCTTGATAATGATAAGTATTTTTAAATGATGGGTTTCAGATATTATTGATGTCTTTTAAATCTATTGCCTTTGCTTTTAATCTTATATATGAACTTTTATGTCACCATATAGATACACAGCCTTTCTGATAAATGACAAATGAACTTCTGTCGCATACTTCTTTCACGCGTTCTATGTAACACTTTGATATATTATTAGGTGTATGCATAAGTGTGTAAATACGTGAAGTGTTTGTGTGTTTCTTTTTCTTTTCGATAATGCTTGGTAATTACAAGTTGATCTATTTCATCAGAAGTATTTCGCTCTTATATATAGTATTATTACTTTTTTACCAACCGTAACGTCTTTGCTATTCGTCTGTTACTTGTTTCTTCCCTTTTGTTATTTCTTTTACAACTTGTTATTCGATCGATTGAAGTTAAAAAATAATAAATAGTTTTAATGGAATTGCTTTCATGATTGATTGGTTTCATTGTGGTAACATTACGCACTAACTAATCTATCTAGAATTATACGTTCGGTGTATAATTTTTTTTTTAAATCGTAGATAGAAAATTAAAATTGAATTAAAATAGTTTTTCAAAACATCTATTCATCCTAATTAATATCATATACTAAATCTTGAAAATCTTGACCGAAAAATAGATCTTTTGGATATTTATATTTAAGTCGTTATGTCACTTTAATGAATTCTTTTAATTTTCTTTTGCATTTTCAGTTAAGTTCCATTGTTCGGTCTTAAATCTAATATAGAAAATTATGATAATACCTAAAAGTAAGAAGATTAACCTCAAAATGTAAAAATCATCTTCGTGCCGGAGGAAAAAAAATTTCAATAGTTTAATTCTTACTTTGCATTTTCAGTTAAGTTCCATTGTTCGGTCTTAAATCTAATATAGAAAATTATGATAATACCTAAAAGTAAGAAGATTAACCTCAAAATATAAAAATCATCTTCGTGCCGGAGGAAAAAAAATTTCAATAGTTTAATTCTTACTTTTCCGTTTAGATAGCACTGTAGTAGAGCTATAGCTTTACTACAGTGCTGTAATCGATCCAATTTGGACATAGGCGGTTTGGTTTACATCGGATCTTGACGTTTTGACACCTAAAAAACCAAAAAACCGGATGGAAATTTTCCGGTTCGCATATAAGTGTGTGTATTCGGTTTTGGCCTGTAAATCACTTTATATCTGTAGAACGATCTTGACCAAATTTTTTCAAATATATGGGGCATTGAAGCCATTAAATCTTCAACTTAAAAGGTTAAACGGGTGAGGTGTAGAGCAAGGTTACCCTCAGTATCTCGAGATTTCGCCTAATTAAGATCATATTTTTCTTAGGTACACTTGTTAACAATTAAAAAATAACAATATTTGCAAAATCGCACCCCTACAGCAAAAAATTCGTTGGTAGTCGTCAGTTATGTTGTGACGTCACAGTGAGTCATAGAATTAAATAACTGAATAATATTTAAAGTGTAAAAAAGTAAATCGGTTTGGCTGGGTCACGAATTCGATCGTCCGGTCGACTCGGTACTTGTTGTGTAAAGCCTCGAAGCTACACCAGTTTGCCGACTGTACAAGCGAAATTTGTTTTATGTAAGTTGTGAAATTACATTACTTTACTTAGTGCCGACCGTCACCGCTAGTACCGCCACAAATGTATTACTTTTTTGCGCGCACGCTTTAGTTAGAATCATTGAATTAAATAAACGAAAAAATATTATATTTAAATAAAATGGTTAATATTTTAAATTAAATTGTGTGTGCAAGCCATGCATTAGAAACAAGTCACTGTTGTAGGACTTTCCCAGGACGCGGGTTCAGCCGCGTGAAGATATCAACTTGATTTTTAATGTGAGTTTTCATGTATGAAAATTTTAATGATTTTTCATTGTACAGGGTGTCCCATATAAAACGCAACCCATCAATCACTCATCCATAAAATTTCAAAAGTCAAGCTTACTCCCCTACTCGTTACTGAAATGGATTCGTCCAACATCTGAATATCGCGGCGATGCAGTAGAACACTACCGATAGTAACAACAATGCAATGATAACGTTCAGTGTATTGCTAGAGACAAGATGGTGTTTTCGCTAGATGAACGTGTTTTCATTGTTGAGTCGTACTTCGTACGAAATCAGCGGTTGCAGTGCAAGATTTGTTTCGCCATAAATAAGTACCCGGATAAACCATCTCCTAACAAAACATCAGTATTAAGGTTAGTCGCAAAATTTAGAGAGACCGGTTCTGTTAATAACAAGGAACACAAAAGATCTGCGTCAGTATTGAATACAGATACAGTCGCTGAAATCAAAGACCGATTACTCGCCTCGCCAAATAAATCGATCAGACGTTTGTCTGCTGAAATTAATTTGTCTAAATCAACCGTTCATCGGACGACCAAACGATTACAATTACGACTTTATCGCATTCAAACGGTTCATCGACTTCTTGAGCCCGACAAAGAAAAACGGCTACAATATTGTCAACGGTTCCGTCGATTTCTGCGTGAGGGAATTAACGTTATGGATTCGTTATTTTTCACAGATGAAGCACGGTTTCATTTGGACGGCTACGTAAACAGCCAAAACAGTCGAATTTGGAGCGCTGAAAATCCCCACGTTTATCACGAAAAACAATTACACCCGCAGAAGTGTGGTACGGGATATCGCGGAAGAAAATAATCGGTCCTGTTTTTTTCAAGTACACCATTAATGCAGAACGATATCAGGATATTTTATTTCAGTTCATCGCACTCTTGGAAGAGGAAGACAGACACTGCCGGCTACAACATGTCGGTGCGACATCGCACTACGCAGGTTCTACTTCTGATTTCGTTGAGGAATTCTTCTGTAATCGTGTTATCGGTCGAGGCTTGTGGCCACCAAGATCTCCAGATTTGACTGCGGCGAATTTTTTTCTACGGGGTTACCTCAAATAAAAAGCCTACAGCAACAAACCACGAACACTTGAACGATTGAAAGTCAATATTGAACAAGCTGTATTAAATATCCAGCCACAAACTTTGAAAAAAGTTGCAAGGAACGCTGTAAAAAGAATTGAAGCTTGTATTCAAGAAGATGGCGGCCACTTACAACATTTACTTTAAATGTAAGGTAATGGATGGTAATAATAAAAATTACATTTACATTTACACATGCCTTTTTATTTTTTCAATACCTACCAATATAAGGTTGGGTTGCGTTTTATACGGGACACCCTGTAGATTTTCATGTAAATTATCTATAAACAATTTTTTAGATTTTTCTAAATTCGTCCTTGAAAGGGATGAAGAAAGGTAAAAAAATTTTAACAATGACTACAAATTTTCCCCATTTCTGATTAGACTAAACGAGATATTCATTAAATTTGGGTTTGTAAATACTCTTCAGATAAATATCTAAAAAGCATTTTCGGGTTTCAAATTTTATTTATTTTAAGGGGTAAAATAAACATATTTTTTTTTTTTTTTTTTACATATTTCCCGTTTTATGATAATTGTTTTTTGTTTCAGTGTGATGATAATTTATGTTTGTAATTCTGATTATGTATTTCGCGAACGAAGCCGCGATGGGAAAATCTAAAAACTAATTAGTGGGTTTTGTACTAACAAAATATTACCCCGAAGAAATTACAATACATCGATAGTTTTTGTAAATTGAACAGGCTTTAATTTTTATTTATTATTATTTTCACAAGTATGAGGTTAATAAACAGTGGGGGTTCCAGGGGGAAGAACTCTGACCGGCTAAAAATTCCCTTAATGCGACGGGAATTGCAAGTAATTATACAACGCGAGCGAAGCTGCGATGGAGATGCTAATTGTAATATATAAGAATTAGTCTAAAAAAAAGAAAAATTGTGTCATTCATTTTAAAGTGATGACGTCACTTTAAATTATATAATATATTACTGTATTATATCGTTGTTTATTACTGTTTTATTACTAGATTTGAAATTTAATCGTTTTCATGCTACGTATGTAATGTTACGTCCTTTTTATTATAACATGAATAATAATTTAATTCATACATTTAAAAACCTCATATATTTTAATTTTGTTGTTTTTCATGTGAAAACTTTTTCTTTTTTTTATTACACTTTTTGAAAGTACAGTTTGTATTTTTTTCTTTCCACATTTATTGCCTTTTATAAGCATTAATTTTCTTTTTTCTCCCAAATTCGGCAGAAAATAAAATTGTATCTTATGAATTATTTCTTGAAAAAATCCTTTCTGGAAAATTTCGACATATCTTCGCGATTCACATCCCCTAGATCTCAAAATTTCCCTAGTCAGTTCAAAAGTTTATATCTATATATATGTTTCACTTTCTTGTGTACACGATAACTGCCGTAATTTTACGCCAATCACTTTCAAATTGATACATAAAATATAACGACCCAAAATTTCGGTCGAGTTCGTTAATGGACAAAATCGGACCATGGGGGTGGAAATGGGGGACTTTTTTGAAAAAACAAAATATTGTTATAACTTTCTTATTAAATAAAAAATTGAATCCCTCTAAAGTCTTACTATTCTTTGGATAAGGGCCTAAAACATACCTAAGTAAAATTTTTTGATATCACCAACCATTGGCCCAGGGGATGGAAAAAATGGGGTTTCGAAGACAAAAAAAAATCATACCTCCCTTAATAGGCACTGTATCGAATCGGTTTAAAGTGTTCGTTAGTCCTCTAACCATTACCTAAAACTTTTGTCTGAAACAATTATTTATATGACTTACCCTTACGGCAAGGGATGACCAAAATTTTGCTGGAATTGTAAGAAGATGGGGCTTGTCGTATACTAAACATGTGAAACTTTTTTCACATGCAACCATTGTCTTATTGAGTAAATTTGAAGTTTTTCTTAACCTCTTAAAGGTGGAAATCAGTTTTATCCCCTAATTATAGCATCTGTTAAATATATCTTCGCCTTCCGGTGTGCCGAAAGTGATTTTTTTTACTAACGACGTGTTACCTATTGATCTGAAAGTTACAACTATTCACAATAAAACGCATAAAATAATATGTTTAGATAACGATTGTATTCTCAAAATTAAATTTTTTTATGAAATCAAAAGAATATTGAAATAGTTGTTCATAAAAATATTTTCCTGTCGGCACAGCAAATGGCATAATTCCATTTTTTGACATTGAAACGGTTACATATTTTAATCTTGTTACCAATTTGAATATCTTTTAAATTTAAATTTGAGATAAATCAATTATTACCCGCAATTTAGTTATATTTTTGTTTATTTTGGGTAGTACTGTCGTGTTGCGTAGATGACGCATGCGTGGTTTAATTGTTATATCTGTGCAGGTTTGATGCTGCTAGGTTAGTTCCATTATCGCCGCCCTGCCGTTAACCATGGCTATTCCGCTGTCTGCACCAAAGAAGAGCACCTCAGTGATCCGTTTTTTTGTGGTCGGAAGGTGTATCAGGGGCCGAAATTCATCGAAGACTTTCGGTACAGTACGGGAACAGTATGTTGCCGCAACGGAGTGTCTACGAACGGATTGAAAAAAAACCAAAAATGGTCGCACAAGTGTTACGCACGACGAAGGAGCCGGACGACCGTTTACCGCCACAAATGAGGAAAACATTGAGCGTGCACGTGATATGGTGTTCTTAGACAGAAGAGTAACTATCGATGAAGTGGGACATCGTCTACAAATTAATCACGGTTCTGCCTACGAAATCATCCACAACAGACTTGGGTTTCATAAAGAAACACTTGGGTTTCGCATAAACAAACGCGCTTGGACATCTGCCTAAAACATTTGGATCGCTATGGTAACGAACGGGACATCTTCTTAGACAGAATCATCACCGGTGACGAAACATGGATCCATCATTACGAGCCGGAGAGTAAACGGCAGAGTGTGGAATGGAAACATGCAAATTCGCCCTGCAAAAAAAAGTTCAAAACCCAACCATCCTGAGGAAAACTGATGCTTACAGTTTTTGGGACTTATAAGGCCCAGTACTGGAACATTATGAGGAAACGGGCACGCCAATAAACAGTGCGTGTTACAGTGATATGCTTACTGCCAAGCTGAAGCTTGCAATTCGAAGCAAACGCCGAGGACTGCTGTCGAAAGGTGTTGTGTTGTTTCACGATAATGCCCGTCCACATACTACTGCCCACAGCGCTGAAACCGTCAATAAACTCAACTTTGAAGTACCGGCTCATCCTTCATATAGTACTGATCTTGCCCCTTCCGATTAGCACTTGTTTGGTCCACTCAAAGGGGCATTAAGGGACCATCGATTTACCTCAGATGAAACAGTGAAAGATGCGGTGCATTCCTGGCTCGCAGTTCAACCGAAAACCTTCTTTTATAAGAACATCAGGAAGCTTGTCCAACGATGGACCAAGTGCGTTGAAAAATTATGTACATGTAAGTTTCCTATTTGTATTGCAATAAAATGTATAACTACATTGCGGATAATAATTGATTTACCCTTGTAGTCAATTTTAGAATGATAATCAGAAATCGATTTGAGCCGAATATATTTCTCGAAGGTTGAACAAGCTTGTACCGAACGTATATGTACGTTTCTTTTCAAGTCTTTTAGAATGTTCTTGGATAGATTAACGTTATCTACGATCATAAATTCTAGTAGCCTTAAACGTTCTTCGTATCTGTGACAAATACAGATTTGTTTTATGAACTTTAAAAGTTCTTAGTTAGCGGTATGAAAATATTACCAAGCTGAAAGTCTTATCTATACCTATTACACTCGTACGTACGAGGTATGTTCAAAAAATAACCGAACCTTAACTGTTTAATCTATAACAGATTATTGGTTCCTATTCCCTTTAAAGTACTCTCCTTTCTTATTCACACACTTTTCGTAGCGTATTTCCACTTCGCAAATCAATCCTGGATAATTTAATTTGAAATGACCTTTATGATCCGTGACGAATTTGGTTTTAGTCATCAATAGTCTAAAAACGACGTCTTTTAATCACTAATTTTAATTTCGGAAACACGAAAAAATCGCAAGAGCCAGGTCTTGGAAAAGTAGGAAGGCTGAGGAAGAAAAGTTATCTGATTTTTGGGATAAAACTGACGAATTGACAAAGCCGAGTGTGCGGGTACATTGTCATGGTGAAGGAACCATGAGTTTTCTCGCTACAACTCCGGCCTCTTTTTGCAGATTTTTTCACGCCTGTTGTAAAATGCCTTGATTGTACGCACAGTTCACTGTTTCACCTTGAAACAAGTGAACAATTCTATTAAAATCGAAAAAATCATTCGGAACTTTGATATTGTATCGATACTGATGTAGTTTCTTGGAGCGTGGAGATCTTTTGCCGATTCATTGAACTATTGTCTCGATGTCGTAGCCGTAAACCTGCCCTTCGTCTCCCGTTACGATCCTTTACATGATTATTTCATCGGCTTGTTCAAGAAGTTGCCGACGAACGTTCACTCGATGTTCTTTCTGCTGTTCGGTCATCAAATTAGGAACAAACTTTTGGTACAACTCGATGCATGTTCAATTTTTCAGTCAAAATGTCCAGTCGAGATGCTAACTTCTTCTGCAACTTTTCTTGACAGTCAATCGGCGATTTTCACGCACCAGGTTTTTGATTTTCTAAACGTGGGTGTCATCAGTTGAAATCCATGATCTTCCTGATCGAGGGTCATCTTCAATTGATGACCGCTTTTAAATCGTGAAAACCATTCGTAACGTTGCCTGCGACCCAGAGTATCATCTCCGTAGGCTTGTTTCAAAACTTTAAAGTTTTCCCCAGTTTCACACAAAATTTTATATTGTATCGTTGTTCCCGAAAATTAAAACTTAACACTTAAATACGGTGCACTCAAATAACAATAACACGAAAAATAAACGAGATATCAATTATCCAAGAACATGTGGCAGTATTGTGTACCACTTAACCTCCTCTGTAATCAGGATTTAAAATTAAGTGTTTAGCTTTCACTGATGATATGGCATTTATTAGCTAAACACTCAAACGAAACTGAACAATAAATTAAAGATATATAAAAACAAGCTGCTTAAATGGGATTAAAAATTTAAGCATTCCCTTTTTCGACTGGAGCATAACGAAATAATCATTTCTGTTATTCCGGAGATATTGAAGCAAAAATTACCGATCATACATAAAAAGTTCAACCCAAAAAAGATAGCACTTGGACAATACAGTAAGATAAATCTTTGTCTTTCTTCATATATATATTGTATAAGCTCCTATAAGAATTCTATTGTAATGGAATTCATAAGTAAATTATATTATCGTAGAAATAACTATGAAATTTTCCAATCTAATATAATCTATTACTGGTTTAAACTGGTTTTTAAATGTTAAATTTTGATGTAGTAATTATTTCATATTTGATCATTAAACTCTTTTTACTCCCTCCCCTCAAAATATAATCGCAAATTAATTCATATAACTAGACAACAAAAACAACATACATAAAAAAAAAGTGTTTTAAAAATTTATTTTATCAGTTATATATATATTAACTATCTTAATTAGTATTTTACAAGCCCACGGTAGTGATGTTTAGGCGTAATAGTTAATATTATTTATTATCTAAAAAAAAAAAAATTATAATAATGATTATTCATTGTAAACGAATAACAAAAATTATCATTCATCGTAATTATTTGATGACGTCAAAACTTAAAACGAATTCAAGTTCATGCCCTATATTAAATATTGTAATTGTGATTTATGTGTTGAAAATATTCTTTCGTAATTGTCTAACTACATTTATATGTGGGTAGGCCATTTCGGTCGACAAACATAATATTCATCTTATATGCAGGAAAATTATTAATAATAAATAAATATATGTAAATGAAAAATTAAAAAAAAAAAAAATGAAGGAATTTTAAAAGAAAATAATTATTTATTAATCAATACAGTTGAATCCAAAAAATTTACTCATGTTTGTAATTAAATAATATCTAAACAAAAAGATTTACATTCACTAATTTAATGTGTAGTGTAGTGTAAGGTATTAAATTTGTCGTGGTAGGCGGAGCTGGCAATTTATACTGCGCATACGCGGGTGGGTAGTAGTGGTACGATCCAATCATATTAGCCAATGGAGAAGAAGACAGTCGAGTAGCAACAACGGTTGAGGTTCGTTTATCATTTGTTGAACGCAAAGCTGTAATGAAGTGATACTGGAAATACAAGAACTTTTACCACGTACAACGGCATTGGCAGAAAAAATTTAGAACACCGCTACCAACGCGTCGAACAATTGTCCGCATTCGCGATAAATTCGAACTGCTAAAGATGTTCATAAGGAAAGATCCGGCCGATCACGAACAGCTACAAGTCTGGCGTCCAGTACTGCGGTGTTGCAACATTTCACCCGATCACCGCAAGAATCAGTGAATCAGGGAGCGCACGAAAGTTGGTTTAAAGTGGTCGTTAGTCTTCTAACCCATCGGGTTGATCTAGTGGTGAACGCGTCTTCCCAAATCAGCTGATTTGGAAGTCGAGAGTTCCAGCGTTCAAGTCCTAGTAAAGCCAGTTATTTTTACACGGATTTGAATACTAGATCGTGGATACCGGTGTTCTTTGGTGGTTGGGTTTCAATTAACCACACATCTCAGGAATGGTCGAACTGAGAATGTACAAGACTACACTTCATTCACACTAATACATATCATCCTCATTCATCCTCTGAAGAATTATCTAAACGGTAGTTACCGGAGGCTAAACAGAAAAAAGAAACTAAAAAGGTCGTTAGTCCTCTAAACATTACCTAAAACTTTTGTCTGAAATAATTTTTAATATGATCAACCGTTACGGTAAGGTGTGACCAAAAATGTTGCTGGAATTGTAAGAGGGTTGTCGTATGGTAAACATGTAAAACTTTTTCACATGCAATCAGTTGCATGTGAAAAACCTTAAAGTTTTTCTTAACTTTAAGGTGGAATTTTTTTATATCCCGTATTTAGCACCGGTGAAATCTATTTCCGCCTTCCGGCATGTCGAAAGGGATTTTTTTTGTATTTTTATCGTTCATCCACGCAGTTAACACATTCTATATATCCTCATTGGCCTTTTCAATTTATAAAATTGGATTATTTTTTTTTTATAAATGGGATGAATTTGATTAATCGCCTCTAATGTTGGAGAATAACCTATTAATTTTTATATTTAACGTTAATTAGAGGAGGTTAGTGAATGTAGGTTTGGCTTAAATTTAAACTTTCTTATTTTTACAAGGTTTTCTCGTAATTTATTTATCTTGGAGACTGGTATTTTTTCTTTTTGCTGTTTAGCCTCCGGTAACTACCGTTTAGATAATTCTTCAGAGGATGAATGAGGATGATATGTATGAGTGTAAATGAAGTGTAGTCTTGTATTCTCAGTTCGACAATTCCTGAGATGTGTGGTTAATTGAAACCCAACCACCAAAGAACACCGGTATCCACGATCAAGCATTCAAATCCGTGTAAAAATATCTGGCTTTACTAGGACTTGAACGCTGGAACTCTCGACTTCCAAATCAGCTGATTTGGGAAAACGCGTTCACCACTAGACCAACCCGGTGGGTTTCTCTGGGAATCCATCTTGCACAAGTCTTACGGTAGTTTTTTTTGAATGATAAAATGAGTTGTGCTAATACTTACTCGACATTTTTAAGCTGTAAGTTTTCGGTCTTCTTCGATAAGTGTATCAATAAGAGAATCTAACGCCGAGATCGACACTTTTACCGGACGCTCGGAGCGGTGCTCGTCGGTCACGCTTTTACAGATACTTTTATACTTTTTCACCCACGCGTGAAAACTCGCACCGTTCGTGCTATTATTGCGGTTTTGCTTTGTTCATGCGAGACAATATTTCTGTCTGTTGTAGACTTTCCGAAAGTTAAAATCGGTTCACAGAACGCTGTTCTTTAAAAGTACTTTCTTCAAGTTGATATACCATCATTAGAGGTTATACATAGGTAAATATTAATCGGAAGGTGACTAATATTCATAACAAAGTTGCCAACTAGCACTTAAAAGTTTCAATTGCCTACATTAAGCGTTTCGTTCACTAAAAATGTTTATTTAAGTATTGAATTGTCGTCGTGAATAAACATATACGGGAGAGATTTCCAATTCCTTTTTAAATCTGTTAAAAACATTGTTTTTCTTCATACGCATAATTATTATTTTTTCGATTAATCTATTTCATTAAAATTAATCTAATTTTCCTGCAATTTTTTTATTTTTATTTTACGTTAGAAAAGTTAAACATTCAATTAATTATTTAGGATAATTACTAATAATTATTAATTTTAATTGGCAATTAGTTGAAGGAGTATATCGTGTATTAGAATTTGTATTAAAATGTTGATTTGCGATATTGTATATATAATTGTAGATTACTGAGAATTAGATATTACTGTTAGAAGGAATTGCTTTGCGGTATTAAAAGGATTTATTTAAGATTTATCTCAGTAATTATTATTATTATTGTTGACTGTTTAAGAGGTTTATTGAAATGACTTTGCCCTCCTCGATTTACTTTGGTTAATATATCCCTCTTAGGTATTTCTGAAATTAGAATATAATTTTTTTTTAAATTTCAAAAAAGTTGTAATACTTTCCTGGCATTTATTATTTATTTTTATGTAGTAAATAAATAATTATAATGAAAAAAATTTACTTCAGATTATTTTTTTGTGTGAGGGGTATAATTCGTGATGAAGTGTTATTTTAAAAATTATCATTATATGTTTAAATAAACCAAAAAGGTTCGTAAAGTTAAAAAAAAAATCGATAGTTTAAACTTTGATCCTTCCTCTATGAATCATGAGACCTTGCCGTTGGTGAGGGGGCTTGAGTGCTCAGGGATACAGAGTAGCTGGACCGAAGGTGCAACCATATCGGAGAGGTATCTGTTTGAGAGCCAGACTAAGGAATGATTCCTGAAAGAGGGCAGCAGCTCTTTCAGTAGTTGTTAGGGGCGTGAGTCAGGACGACTTAAACGGCCGTATCAACATCACTCAGTCCTCTGAGTACTGCGCAGCTGAAAGCAATGGAAAACTACAGCTGCTTTTTTTCCAAGAAAATGTGGCTCTGCATTTTCACATAGCAATAATGGAGGCGCCTTCCTTGGTAAAATATTCCGGAGGTAAAATAGTCCCCCGTTCGGATCTCCGGGTGGGGACTACTAAGGAAGGGGTCACCAGAAAATTAAAAAATAACATTCTACGAGTCGGAGCGTGGAATGTTAGAAGCTTGAAAAAGGTTGGTAGGCTAGAAAATTTAAAAAGGGAAATGGGTAGGACAAATGTGGATATAGTAGGAATTAGTGAGGTTCGGTGGGAAGAGGAAGGCGATTTTTGGTCAGGTGATTTTAGAGTAATTTAATTAATATTGGAAGGACAGGTAGAAGGGAAAAATTGTGTAGGCAGGCCACGTTTGGAGTATGTAAAACAAATTGTTGGGGATGTAGGATGTAGAGGGTATACTGAAATGAAACGACTAGCACTAGATAGGGAATCTTGGAGAGCTGCATCAAACCAGTCAAATGACTGAAGACAAAAAAAAAAAAAAAAACTTTGATCGGCTCACCTTGCCCCAATATTGGCCCGAAGTATTTTTTTGGGGTCGTTTGCGGTACTACTATATGTCAAAGTTGACATTAAATAAAAACGGTAGTTTTTTTCAGTTTTTGTGGAAGGGTGAATTAGAGCCAATTTTTTTTTTAAATAGGATAAGCACGTACGAATTAACTGAGCTTAATGAAGTCTGATTATGTTTAAAAAATTTGAGGATATTGACCCTAAAATCTCTGTGGTAAATTTCATCAAAATCGGTTTTACCAATCAAAAGTTATTAAGGTTCAAATACGGAATTTTCTTTTTTGGGGGGTGCAAACATGAGCTCCCCACACGTTAGGCCGCGTATGAGAAAATTTTCAATAACATAAAATTTTTAATTTGAAGCTATGACTTTCACATAATCTTATATACCACCATCAAAGCTTGTTGTCAGATCCATTCTGAGATGCCGTCCTAAAATTATTTTTTACATTTTAATGCGTTTAATTTAAGAGTGGTGTTCTTAAAGTTGTTTTTTTATATATTTTTATTATTTTCTACTTTTTAGTCCCTACTATGAATCTCACATGCATAGTCCAACAACGAGTTATGAGTGGTAAAAAACCCATTTTAATGTTAAAATATAAGATTTAATTACAATTCTTTTTAAAGTTTAAATAAACTGTTAAAGTCTACGAGGTGTGAGAAAGTAATGAGACTGATTTTTTACCCAAAGTTTTTATTTATTTCAAAAACAATATTATCCCTTTCAAAGTAGTTCCCTTGGGCAGCTATACACCGTTGGAGTCGTTGTTCCCACTCCTAGTAGCAGCGCTGGATGGCTTCAACCGGTAGGGCTTTTAACAGGTCGGTCACAGTCTTTTGAATGTTCTCCAGAGTTCAAAAATGACGTCCTTTTAAGACACGTTTCAATTTCGGGAAAAGGAAAAAAGTCACAAGGACTCAAATCAGGTGAATAGGGGGGTTGAGAAACCGTAGGAATGCGTTTTGAGATCAAAAATTTCCTGATGGAAATGGCGATGTGACACGGGGCATTGTCATGATGAAGCATCCACTTGTCTACAATGTCTGGTCTCACGCGAATCACTATTTTTCTGAGCCTTTCAAGGACACCTTTGTAAAACACTTGGTTGACAGTTTGTCCTGGAGGAACAAATTCTTTATACACGATATCCCTACTGTCAAAAAGGCAAATCAACACGGTTTTGGTCTTTGATTTGCTCATTCGATATTTTTTCGTTCGAGGAGATGACGGAGTGTGCCACACTTCGCTTAGCCGCTTTGTTTCAGGATCATACTCAAATATTCAGGATTCCTGCATGACAGGACCTGTGATCACACGATTGAAGAATTCTTGGTCGTTGTCGATCCTCTCAAGAAGATCAACGCACACGTTTCTTCGATTGTCCTTCTGTTCCGTTGTGAGGTTTTTCGGCACCAATTTCGCATCTCTAAATCTGTCAAAATTTGATGTACGGTGAAAGTGTTTAAATTTAACTGTTCACTCATCATCCTTATTGTTAAACGACGGTCTGATCTCACAAGAACCCTCACACGCTCAACGTTTTCGTCAGATTTTGAAGTTGAAGGTCTCCCTGAGCGAGATTGATCTTCAACGTGTTCTCGGCCTACCAAAAATGATTTGTGCCAGCAGAAAACTTATGTTTTTAATAAGTAATTTTCCTCATAGGCCTGTTTCAACTTTTCAGAGGTCACACTCGCGGATTCCCCAAGTTTAGCACAAACCTTGATTGCACAACGTCCCTCTAAATTCCGATGCTCCATTTTCGTGACACACAACTTCACTGATGGCGCTGTCAAAAATAATGTGTTGGCTCAACGGAGTTGAAACTCGTAGTGAGCATGTGGAAGGGATGAACAAACCAGTCTAGCACAGACCGGTAGACACAGCGTTGCCAGATCGCTCGCAGTGTTACCAATCTCATTACTTTTCTCACACACCTCGTACTTATTTTTTTTTTAAATTCTACTTTTTGTATTTAAAAAAAAATATATATATATATATTTTATTTTTAATATTCTAAGAATCTAGTAACAATAAACTTATTTTATATTATTTGTTTTTATGTATAATATTTAAATATTTAATATTTACTTACCTAATGTAAATAGTTTTCTTTTGCACTTTGTTACAAACTTAAAAGCTCCACAACATTTGCATATTGTCATTCTTGATACCATCCCCGTTGTTGTTGCTGAAGATGTGTTTTGTGTTAGTTGACAGATTACTGTTTTCAACATCTTTCTGTAATACATATAAAATTAAAAAAATATTTTTTTCGATATTATCTGACGTATTTTTAAAAGTTAAAAGTATCAGAATTATTCATTCTATTAAATCGATAAGCTCAATTATCGTAAATAGAACATGGGTTCCCTATGAGTTCACATTACACTATAAGGAGACAATACATCGTATGTGTACAGAACTGAAACTATTGTATCAACATTTAATTGATGCTTTGTTACTTAGTATTTTAACTCATGATCAGATATGGATTCACCATTTTGAATCAGAATTAAATGACAAATCCCGGAAGTGAAACACACGCGTTCACTAGACAAGAAAGAATTCTGAACGCGACATCCCAACCCCCTTAGGTGAAGACAACCACCTTGTAATGATTATGGCCGCCACCCCTCCCCCTGTCTTGGCCTGATGACTTAAACGGAGGTCGTCTTTTGACCCTCTAACTGACTACACATCACAGTAATTAGTCAGATCTCAGTTGGGATGCCACCGATGTAAATGCCTTGGTAGACATTCACATCAGTGAATTTTAACTCGGCCTTCGCCTTCGTTGTAGGATTCTTTCGGATATCTTGAATGTTCTACTTTTTTCCCATATGAATTAGTTAACCAACGCAACCATCACCAGGAAAAATCTTGATAACGAACTTTTGGAATGCAAAAGGTCCAGTTTTTGTAGATTTTCTGAAAAATCAGTGTAAAATGTACACCCCATATGTTCATGGTTATCAAAAAAGTGATGTACTGGAAAAATGTCCTGAATCCTAAACGCAGAGGCATCATAAACTTAGGTAACTTGAAGAATCATCGATAGGTAGAATCTTTGTAAATGGCTACATTGGAAGGTACAATGAGGATTCTCGTCGCTCCAGTTACGCTGGTTATGATAGTTTTGAACACAATTCCTGTTGAAAGAAGCTTTATTTATACGTTGTTAACATGATCAATAGTAATATTGTTGTGTAGCCAGCCTCCGTGGCGCGAGTGGTAGCGTCTCGGCCTTTCACCCGGAGGTCCCGGTTTCGAATCCCGGTCAGGCATGGCATTTTTCACACACGCTACAAAACATTCGTATTATTCTCTGCGGAATGAATTACTTGACTGTGGACCCGGTGGTAAAACAAACAAAAGAAAAAAATATTCGTTGTGTAAAATTATTCAAAAGTGTAAATTTAATACAAATTAAAAATAAATAAAAAGAATTAATATTTAAACGAATAGAACGTAAATTGGAGGATATGAAAACCAGACACAAAATTATAACATCAATTTTTTGCCATAACTCGGATATTTGTTAACCGATTTAAAAAAATAAAATATCACTTGGTTCAAAATAAATGACTTAATATTATAGCAAAAAATACATTTTGATAAATCTTATATTTATGGAGATATAACGGATTGAAAAATAAACATGGCCGCCATTTCCTAATTTGAGAAATTATTTAAGTCCTGATATTTTTTGCTAATTTTACAACTTTATTAACAAGACGCTTATCAAATGTTAATGTGATTCGACTACCCAAAATTGAGATATACATTTTTATATAAAAATAACAAAGTGGCGGGCAGTGGAAGAACGAAAGAGAAATCGTCATTTTTCGAAGGATATTTGGTTTTAGTTTTACAAGTAGGATTCAGAAATATACAGCCAGTTGATCATTTTTGAAACACCTGTAAATTTCATTTTTGTTTATATTTATTAGTGTGTGCATTATAAATGCAAATAATTATATTAATTGGCTGGAAGTATCTAATTGAAAATGTATTGGTATGTACAAATATAATTGTTATTCGATTTACGGTCATTTAGTTTTACTTTAATATATATATATATATATATATATATATATATATATATATATATGTATACATATGTGTGTGTGTGTGTACGCTAGGAGGAGAAGGAATTATTGTATTTGTTTACGCGTAATAGAAATTTGACCTCACTTTCTATTTCTCTTTCCCTCTACCCCTTATCAATCTATTTGTTGTTCGCTACTCCTTTCTGATCTACTGTTATTATAAAAACCCATTTGTTTTGTGTTATGTTATGAAAAATGAATAAAAAATACAGTATTGTTTGTCTTTTTTTTTTTAAATCTTTTTTTAATTTTTCCCCTCCAATTATTTTTTATATTACTTACGATGTTTTATTATTATTAAGTTGGTAATAGTGTTAAAAATCTATTTAATTTCTATTACTCTGTTTATATTATGGATTTTTAATGAGAATTTGTTTAATATTTAATCTTGATTTACGATGTTATGTTGTATTTCATTCGGATATAAATCTACTAACCCGCCGGGTCGGTCTAGTGGTGAACGCGTCTTCCCAATTCAGCTGATTTGGAAGTCGAGAGTTACAGCGTTCAAGTTCTAGTAAAGCCAGTTATTTTTACACGGATTTGAATACTAGATCGTGGATACCGGTGTTCTTTGGTGGTTGGGTTTCAATTAACCACAAATCTCAGGTATGTCGAACTGAGAATGTACAAGACTACACTTCATTTACACTCATACATATCATCCTCTAAAGAATTATCTAAGCGGTAGTTACCGGAGGCTAAACAGGAAAAAGAAAGAAAGATATAAATCTACTAACCCGCCGGGTTAGTCTAGTGGTGAACGCTTCTTCGTAAATCAGCTGATTTCGAAGTCAAGAATTCCATCGTTCAAGTCCTAGTAAAGGCAACTACTTTCATACGGATTTCAATACTAGATTGTAGATACCGGTGTTCTTCGGTGGTTGGGTTTACAAAAAGACATGGAGGAATTAGAAATAACCCATGAAAACCTGAAAATGAAAAACCGGTAACTATGAGAAATTAAAAAATAAAGAAACAAGATTCCTATCAAAACCCAAGAAAACAATAAGCCGGTTGTACTCTGAACAAGAAGATCTGAAACCCTTTGAAATTACTGGCAAAAAAGAAATGCTGAAAAACAACAAAATAGCAAGAAAAGAAAGAACTTGCCAAAAAAATGAACTTAAGTGATCCATTATGGTTTTAAAAGTAAAATTAAAAAAAAAGGAAGTAATAAAAAATATATATATATATATATATATATATATATATATAAATTATAAGAAAAGAAATACATCAAAGAACAATAAAATAAAAGCTAAAATGAACAAAAATAAATAAATAAAAGGAAGGAAAATCAGCGATAAAAAAGTTTAAAGAAGACATTGACAGACGAAGAAGAATTGCCTTCGATTATCTTTCCTTCTTTTTAAATTGTAACCTAAAAAGAAGTTGGTAACACTGTAATAGCACCTACTAAAAGATTATCTAATTGATAAGGGGTGAAGTTAGAAATGGAATAAAGCTGTCTAAACTGACCAATCGAAATTTACGTTAACAATAATACCAACGTAACAGTAATTTGGTTTTAAATGTATTATACTAAATGTTTATTAATCTGTCTAAGATTATGGCTAATTGGTTAAATATCTAACAGCCGTATAACTCGTGCAAATCCGAACGTTATATTTTAAGCGCTTTCAAATTTGTATTTTTTTTTATTATACAGGTATTTAAAAATTAAATTTAAAAATATATTTACAAAATATCCCATTTCCTAATAATTAAAAGTAAAAAATCACTCCAACAATAAATCTATAACGCTTCATTTAAATTTTAAATAAATAAATAAACAGCTTTAATAACGATAAAAAAAATCAATAAAAAATTCTTATTTTAGTTATTGAGTGAGTGTGCCCTCTTCACCATACCCAAAACAGTGTTATAAAATCTATGAAGGAGGTTTTAAAAAATTTTCCTTATTTTCCCTTATTATATTCTTTGCCTTTTTTCATTTCTAAATTTTCGTTAAGCCTCCTACTGAGATCTGAATTTAATAGAGCATTAAAGGATTTAAATGGAAGAAAGGTTTCTGGAATAGACGGGATACCTCCATAATTACTGTGCAGTGCAGGTAAGGAAGCGATAGATAGATTATACAAACTGGTGTGTAATATTTACGAAAAAGGAGAAATTCCGTCAGACATCAAAAATATTGTTATTATGCCAATAAAAGCAAGAACAGATAAATGTGAAGAATACAGAACAATTAGTTTAACTAGTCATGCATCAAAAATTTTAACTAGAATTCTGTACAGAAGAATTGAGAGGAGACGGGTAAAAGTGTTAGGAGAAGATCAGATTGGTTTCAGGAAAAGTATAGGGGGATAAGGGAAACAATTGTAGCCCTCAGAATAATAGTAGAAGGAAAATTAAAGAAAAAAAAAACACGATATAATAGACATTTATCGACTTAAAAAAGGCATTTCATAACGTAGCGTAACTCAGCAACGACTCAACCAATCTTTAGCAAATTTTCATATTTACAACTTCAAATTCACTACTACTGCATACCTAAATTTCAATGAAATTGATCGTTTATTATTTTAGATATTCGAACCATAAAATTTGAACCTTAAATTGAGCTTAATTCAACCAGTCTTTATCAAATTTTTACATGCACAACTTCCGATACACTAATTCAGCATATCTAAATTTCAATGAAATTGACCTAGTAGATTTGGTGATTTTCGAATATATATATATATATATATATATATATATATATATATATATATATATATATATATATATATATATATATATAGAGTGAATTTTTAGTCCTGTTACCCAATTTTAAATGTAATTTAAGAAAGGAATAAAAAAATGGGAATAAAAAAATGTATTTGTTACTTACGAAAGAGATTTAATAAAAAGCTATTACTTACATAATTATTAAAGAATATGCTCAAAATGCCCACCCCTTGCGGTTATACACGGACGGACTCTTTTCAGCATATTAGCAGAAACCTTTTTAAGAGTTGTATTGGAAATATTCATGATTAAGTCTGTAATATTGACTGTAAGTTCATCAATAGTATGAGGATTGTTGAAGGCCTCGCACTTAATATAGCCCCACAAAAAGCAGTCAGGAGATGTGAGGTCTGGGGACCTTGGAGGCCGTAAGCCCTTGCTTATTATTCGATCATCAAAGAACTTGTAGAAAATCCACGTTTCTCGAGACGTGTGGCATGAAGCGCCGTCTTGCTGAAACCAGCAATACCGTTCTTGAGGTTTCAAATTGGCACCCAATATTCCTGTATACTTCACCATTTACTGTCTGTTCGAAGAATACGGGTCCGACTATACGATGACGAGATATCGCACACCACACGCCATTTTTTTCAGGATGCAAAGATTTGTTCTGTAAAGCGTTAGGATTTTCAACCGCCCAAATTCGACAGTTTTGACTGTTCACATAACCGTCGAGATGGATTCAAGCTTCATCACTAAAGAACATTGTGTTTAAAAATTCGATTCCGTTATCGTTTACGAGAGACCTAAACCGACGGTAATATTGGAATCGCTTGTTTAAATCTGGAGGCTGAAGCTCTTTGACTAATCGTACGCGATACGGATACAATTTCAATTTTTTAGCGGCTTTCTGAACACTCTAATATGACAACCCGACTTGCGTGGAAAGTTTTCGTAAACTTTTCCGTGGAGAATTGAGCAATCTTGTTTTCACATTCTCTAAAACGTCATCTGTCAAACGAGTCGATCGACCACTACGTTTTCTGTCGCAAACACTACCTGTCTCTCAAAATCGGTTTGCTAGCCTAGAAATTAACATTTTTTCTGGCGGAGGAACAACAACAAATTTAATTTGAAATGATTCTTTTACACTCGCGTACGATTTCGTAGCAAAATATTGTTCAAGAATGAAAACTCGTTCTATGGTAAAAGTCATTCTGTTCGTAACACGACCGGAAACGGCACAAAAGTTTACACAGCTCAAGGAGAATCAACTCACACAGCCGTATCTATACCGGTTGAGTAGGGCTACCAACTTCGTGTCACAAAACAAAATTTCCCTTTCTTAGAAAAAAATTACCAGACAATAATTGGATAAGAGGACTAAAAAATCATTCTGTATAAGGAAATTACATTGTAAGTGAATTGTATTTTCGTACTCCTCATACCTCAAATGGTAAAGAAAATTCATTTTCACCCCCAATTCCATTATTACTCGGTATTTCAAAAAAAAAATTTCTTATTGTGTACTTATACCATAAGAAGAACGTTATACAAATTCCCATCAATTTATATGAAGTAGTTTTTACAGGCGTTGATTATGAATGACTCACCTGACATTTTATTTATATATATATATGTATTTTTAAATAATTTATTACTTTGCCAATTTAAAAAAAAAAAATACTATAACATTCTGAATTAAATGTAAATAATATTGTCGACAGTTTACTTTACGTATTAATATTATGTAGCAATAACTATTACGTATTTATAGAAGTGGTTGTGAATGAAAGGACAGATGCGAGTGCACGCGGTAAATTTTAACATAAAAACACTTTAAAATCAATTTACATTTTACAATAATAATCTTCCAACAAATTCATAATTTTATGCATTAACTTATATTACCATAAAATTTTATGTAAATTCAAAAATATTCTCATCAAAACAGGGTATTTAATGTGTAAAATAAAAAGTATTTTACAACAAAACAAATTTCCATGAAAGTTTTCCTAAAATTAAATCATAAAATGTATACATAATCCTATAAAATAAACAAATCCCAAGAGAAAACTTCTTAAGGAAAGTCTATATAAAGTACAAAATATTACAGTAAAATAAAATACAGTTATTTCTTAGACAACAGTTTACTATAGTCCGTATAACTAAAGATTTAACGGAAGTAGGGGAAGTAATCAAATCGTGAATAATATATCCCAACTAAGAAATGCATCTACAAATATAATAATTAAAGAATGACAATATGAAAAACAGTTTAGTTAACAGTAAAAATTAGTCTACATAATTAAAGTAGGAGATGTAATAAATCATTTT
Source organism: Lycorma delicatula (assembly GCF_047948215.1). NCBI lineage: Eukaryota > Metazoa > Arthropoda > Insecta > Hemiptera > Fulgoridae > Lycorma > Lycorma delicatula. Next base: position 37,950,138 of record NC_134467.1, on the reverse strand, counting down.
TACTCTTATCAAAAAACACACATACCAAAAATTGACTAAATGAATCGTTTTATTTAATACTATAATTCAGATAATTAAAGAACGTACGAAAGTAGGGGAAATAATAGATCACTTTTATGAAATGTATATGTTCATATAAGAAGTAGTTGGGTAAATCGGTATAATTATGAGTTAACTATAGTCAATGTAATTAAAGAATCAACAGAAGTTGAGATTTAATAAATTATGAAAAATAGCCCTATTAAGAAATACATTTACACAAATATGGAATAACAATATAAGAGAGTTGTCATCATAGATTTACTGGAATGATATACGAGTTTGTTGGTAAGAAAAGACTAAAAAAAGATAAGGTATATTAAATAAATTTAATTTAAAACTGCAATTCTGTGGATACATATACAGAATGGAGAACACCAGACTAACAAAACAGATCTTCACCCTACTAAACACTCACAAGAACAAGATAACCTGGCTTAAAGAAATAAACAATTCAATAGACTCAGACATTTTAAAAGAGAGAACAACATTCAGAAAAACAATACAGGAATTAGAGTTTCAGGAGAGAAAAAACTCACTTGTAGAAGACGTAGAAAATGGACTCAAGAGGACAAAGAACACCATTCTGGAAAAATGAAAGAAGCACGGGGCAAAAAGTTAATTAACCGTCCCCTGTAAATCGGCTATTCGAAAAGTAAAAAAAATAATAAATTTAATTTACCTGCCACCAACAATAATTTATCTTTAGAATATATATGTAATCTTAATTTCTGTTGAAAGAAATCTCGTGTAGAAGGAAAAACAGTGTAATGTTGTTGTTAAAAGCATCTACTAGTAAGCAAAATATTTTATTATAGAAACTTAGAAAATGGAATAATGTAATGAGATCTGACAATAAAATTATTTTTATTTTCCCGGAAAATATAGTTAGAATAATTACATTAAAGGGAAAAGTATTATTTCTAATATGGGGTATTGAGTGTTTTGCAAATCTTTACGTTTTACACTTCAGTTAGTTCATCTAGACCAAATACCGTGCCCTGTAAATGGGCTATTCGAAAAGTAAAAAAAATAATAAATTTAATTTACCTACCACCAACAATAATTTATCTTTAGAATATATATGTAATCTTAATTTCTGTTGAAAGAAATCTCGTGTAGAAGGAAAAACAGTGTAATGTTGTTGTTAAAAGCATCTACTAGTAAGCATAATATTTTATTATAGAAACTTAGAAAATGGAATAATGTAATGAGATCTGACAATAAAATTATTTTTATTTTCCCGGAAAATATAGTTAGAATAATTACATTAAAGGGAAAAGTATTATTTCTAATATGGGGTATTGAGTGTTTTGCAAATCTTTACGTTTTACACTTCAGTTAGTTCATCTAGACCAAATACCGTGCCCTGTAAATGGGCTATTCGAAAAGTAAAAAAAATAATAAATTTAATTTACCTACCACCAACAATAATTTATCTTTAGAATATATATGTAATCTTAATTTCTGTTGAAAGAAATCTCGTGTAGAAGGAAAAACAGTGTTGTTGTTAAAAGCATCTACTAGTAAGCAAAATATTTTATTATAGAAACTTAGAAAATGGAATAATGTAATGAGATCTGACAATAAAATTATTTTTATTTTTCCGGAAAATATAGTTAGAATAATTACATTAAAGGGAAAAGTATTATTTCTAATATGGGTTATTGAGTGTTTTGCAAATCTTTACGTTTTACACTTCAGTTAGTTCAACTAGACCAAAAAAAAAATCTATATATTAATGAAACATAATACTATTAGCCTTTTAACTCAAGATTAACTGAAGCGATCTTTACGAACTTCGCTCAAATAATTTGCGAATTTTTTCGAAAAATATTTTTTCGAATTTAGAGAAAGATACTACTGATCATATTTTTTTTTTCAAAATTCGTTGATTAGATGGGTGATATCACGAAAAAACAATCTTGATTTTCTTCACAGGCATTGTAGAGAAAGCTTTGTTACCTACAATCCGTTTATAAACCATAATTTTCTTTTTAAATCAACCCCCCCCCCCTACCTTTAAAATTGAAATATATGTTTTTTGTTCTTTTGTTCAATCTCCCTTCTATATAAATATTTTTCAAAACATTCTTGAAAGTTTTTTTTAACTTCGTATATCGATCTACCAAGAAATTTCAAAATTAAAAAAAAAATAAATAGATCCCGGACTAAAATGCAGAATTTTTGAAAATGTTCAAATTTTACACGACTGCCCAAAATGGAATGTAATATATTTAAGTTTTATGTATGTCCGTTTGTTTGTTCTATTCACTGTAGCGACTCAACGGCTGAACCGATTTAGGTGTATGATTATCGTTGGAAACCTAACATTATCGAGAATTCATAGACTATATAAATATAATTGGCTATACATATGGCTATATCTATATCAATAAAAATGTAAATGTTCGTTTGTTCAAAATCTTAAATCTTCGAAAGTTCTTCACAGATTGCATTGAAATTTTGACACAACGTTGCATTCGAATACACGCGTTTTGATGTACATACTATTTATATACCTAATGCTATAATGTAATATATACTTATTTATAAGGCTATATATATACCTATTTATATACTTTAAAATTATAACCTAAAATATTTATTTAGTAATTAAAGATATTTTATCAGAGTTATATTTTAAAATCACTTTTGACTGGTTTGATGCAGATCCCCAAGATTTCCTATCTAGTGCTAGTTGTTTCATTTCGGTAAACCCCGTGCATCCTACATCCCTAAAATTTTGTTTTACATACTCCAAACGTTACCTGCCTGCACAATTTTTTCCTTCTACTAGTCCCTCCAATATTAAAGTGACTATACCAGGATGGCTTAATATGTGACCTATCTCTTCTTTTAACTATATTTTTCCAAACGCTTCTTTCTTCATCAATTTGCCGCAACACCTCTTCATTTGTCACTTTATCCACCCATCTGATTTTTAACATTCTTCTATAGCACCGCATTTCAAAAGCTTCTAATCTTTTCTTCTCAGGTACTCCGATCGTCCAAGTTTCACTTCCATATAAAGCTACGCTCCAAACGTATACTTTCAAAAATCTTTTCCTGACATTTAATTTAATTTTTGGTGTAAACAAATTATATTTCTGACTGAAGGCTCGTTTCGCCTGTGCTATTCGATATTTTATTTCGCTCCTGCTTTGTTCATCTTTACTAATTCTACTTCCCAAATAACAAAATTCTTCTTCCCAAATAACAAAATTCTTCTACCTCCATAATCTTTTCTCCTATTTTCACATTCAGTGGTCCATCTTTGTTATTTCTACTACATTTCATTACTTTCGTTTTGTTCTTGTTTATTTTCATGCGATAGTTGTTGTGTAGGACTTCCGTTCCATGCCGTTCATTGTTTCTTCTAAATCCTTTTTACTCTCGGCTAGAATTACTATATCATCAGCAAATCGTAGCATCTTTTAACTTTTCACCTTGTACTGTTACTCTGAATGTAAATCGTTCTTTAATATCATTAACTGCTAGTCCATGTAAAGATTAAAAAGTAACTGGGATAGGGAACATCCTTGTCGTTCTCCCTTTCTTATTACGGCTTCTTTCTTATGTTCTTCAATTATTACTGTTCCTGTTTGGTTCCTGTAAATGTTAGCAATTGTTCTTCTATCTCTGTATTTGAACCCAAATTTTTTTTAAATGCTGAACATTTTATTCCAGTCTACGTTATCGAATGCCTTTTCTAGGTCTATAAATTCCATGTATGTTGGTTTGTTTTTCTTTAATCTTCCTTCTATTATTAATTTGAGCGCTGAAATTGCTTCCCTTGTCCCTTATACTTTTCTCGTTTTTTTTAAATCGGTCTTCTCCTAACACTTCTTCCACTCTCCTTTCAATTCTTAACTCTCAGCTCTTAAAATAAAATTATTATAAATGAGACATATACAGAAAACAAAATAAATTGAAAATGTTTCATATATGATAAAATTGAAAATCAATTGATTAAACAATGGCAAATTAAAAAAAAAAAAACATTAATCTACAGCTATTTACGTATAAAAGTTTACAGCTGTTTCATAAATAAATATTTAATTATCGATTTTGTTTGCAATGGGAAAATTATCTGTCAGACGTTGGTATGACTGTAATTTGAGTTGTGGAAGGGAACCAGATTTTACTTGTACATGTGAGTTTCGTTAAACACTGCTGAAGGTCAGTTGTTAAACGTGATTTAATCTTTAACAATAGTTTGTGAGTTCATATTATGATTAACAGTTGAAAAATATATATTTATTTTGGTAAATATTTCATAGAATTTTTTTTTAATACGAAAAGAAGTCACTAATTAAAAAACTGACAACACAGTTGTAGGACTTTCCTGTCACGCGGCTAAAGCCACGTTCCGGAAAAATCCTACGACTGTGGGTTTTTTCTGATGCACGGCTTACACACACACACACACACACACACAAATTAATTAAAAATATTTTGTCATTTTATTTAAATATAATATTTTTCCGTTTTTTCATTCAATGATTCAAAAACTAAAGCGCGCGCGCATATTGTATTTCATTCGCGCGGGTGTGGCGGTACTAGCGGTGACATTCGGTACTAACTAAAGTAATTTTACAAATTACACAGAACAAATTTCGCTTTTACTGTTGGAAGATTAGTGTAGCCGCGAGGCTTAACGTACGAGGTAGGTACCGAGTTGACCAGGTGTCGACCAGGTGACGAGATGCGATTTTGCAAACTTTTTTTGAAAATATTGTTATTTTTTAATCGTTAACACACGTGCCTAAAAACATTTTGACCTTAATTTTGCGAAATCTCGAGATACTTAGCGTGACTTTTTTACAGCCTCATGCCCTCATTCATGAGGGGATACAACCTCATTCCCTTGATTTTTTAAGTTGAAATTTTAATGGCATCAATCCTCCATATATAGAAATAATCTGAAGAAGTTTGGTCAAAATCGGTCCAGTAGTTCTGGAGATATAAGGTGACCAACACCTAACATACACACACATATGTACGAACATTAACATCCGGGAAATTTCCAACCTGTTTATTGGGTTCCTATAGGTGTCAAAACGTAAAGATCCGGTGAAAATCGCATATTCCTACATTGGGCCGATTACAATACTTTAAATTTTAGACCTATAGCGTTATCTAGACGGGGATAGTAAAATTTACCAAATCATAAATTATTTGAAAAGCAAAATAAAACTGATGTGGACACCACATAACTTCCTTGTACGCATATTAAATTACATGTACACATTTTTTTTTAAATGAAGAGTACATAAAATTTTATTTCATTAATAACCTCTCATATTTTTTCATAATTTTCTTTTTGTTATTATTCAATTATTATTTATCATAAAACTTTTTTGCAATCACCGGTTAATAATTTTATTAATAAATCAATGTATTTAATTTAAAAAATTAAAAAAATAAAAATATGTGTATGAAATCGGATTCGAACCGATGTTCCTTCCCCTTGTAAGATCCAAATATTTCATTAATTAAAATTTTATTTAGCTATAACTCTGGTACCAATGAAAATAAGTAATACTTATGTTATATCGTTTAAAAATTCTCAATGACGGCTTATTATTAAAGTTAAGAAAAAGTCCAAAATCCAAATTTGTGTGGATTTTGAACTTTTTTGGGACACTTTTGGTTCAGTCGATTGCAATCTAAAGGGGTGGTACAAAACTACATGTTACAACAGTCCTAAATCCAAAATTTCAATATCCTACGGCTAATCGTTTTTGAGTTACGCGAAATATAAACGTACGTACAGGTGTCGCGCTGAAACTAGTCAAAATGGACTTCCTTTACTTCGTACAAGGAAGTAAAAAAGTTGGTTGAAATTATTGAAATTAAACTGTCGGGAAGAAAGGATATAACGACGAGCTTTGTTTTACGATATATTGTTTTTGTTTTGTTAGTGTTATATCTGTTTTGGTTTTTTCCGCGTTTGAGTCTTATGTAAACTCACTTTACCTTTCGGGTAAGTAGCTGATTCAGTTCCTTGAACGACTATAGTTTTCAGTCTTGCTTGAGATGTGTTTTGTGATTTTTAATAATCATTACACCGATGGAAATCGTTGACATTCTGGACCGAGGCAACTGAAAGATGTCATATGCGGAGGTTTATAAGATGACCTCAAGTAAAGCCTATCAGGGCTTAGGTATGGAGGGGATGGTTGGACTGTGTCTTCTCCTAGGGGATCAGGATGGATCATTCCAAATGTTGTTGGTTTTGCGGGACACCTATTGGTTACATCCTAAGAAATATGTGACCTAATTTCTTTCCGGTCATGGTGCTTTTAGGATCAGACTGCAAAAATTCGGCCTGGTAGATTCTGAGGTGTGGACAATTCTGAGATGTTAACCGGAGGTTAATAAGGATGTTTGCGGAGGTTTATAAGATGACCTCAAGTAAAGCCTATCAGGGCTTAGGTATGGAGGGGATGGTTGGACTGTGTCTTCTCCTAGGGGATCAGGATGGATCATTATCTCATTCCAAATGTTGTTGGTTTTGCGGGACACCTGTTGGTTACATCCTAACAAACATGTGACGCAATTTCTTTCCGGTCATGGTGCTTTTAGGATAACACTGCAAAAATTCGGCCTGGTAGATTCTGAGGTGTGGACAATCCTGAGATGTTAACCTAACAAAACAACTTAGCATAACAATTGAGACCTTCATACTGACATGACGGATAACGTTTACATTGTTTTACCTTTTAACGACCAGTTGTTATATTTATAATTTTTATATATATAAATGTTCCTGAGGATGGATAAACCGAAAGCGCTCGAACATACTATTAAAGATTGTTGGTAAGTGGAAACTATTATATAAATAAGTTTTTATATGCTTTTAAAATTGTGAAATCCTTTTTGAATCACCCGCTATTGTTCGGCGTATTCATACAGTGTTACCTTCTTTCGGGTATATGTTTTTTTATCTAAGGATTATATTGATTGCGTAATGTTGTATTTTTCATACGCGCTTATGCAGTGAGCCACAGTGGTGAGCGAGTTGAAATGTGATGCTTGTATATAGAGTGTACTGGTTAATCGAACATATGTGGTGCATTGTATTCTGAAAATACCACTGCCTTACCACCCCCAGACTTATGCTGTATAAACGCTCTTGTAAGAGAGTACAAGAAAATTATGGACAATCGAAACCTACCGATACATAAGGACATTCAGGATGCCAATCGTGATGGCCTTCAATTTAGAAATCCACCTATCAAAACAGCAATTGCTGCCACAGAGGAAGGATTTAACCGAACTGACGCATGGCTTCGAGAATGAACCACAAAGCTGAATAACTAAATCCCGTGTACGAGGGCTATTCAGAAAGTAAGGAACGTTTTGGAATTTTAAAAAACCAATTACAAGAAAAACTTTTTATTATATACATGTGAAAGAGGGACTAAAATACTACTTTTCAACATAATCACCATACAAATTCAGGCACTTATCATAGCGGTGGACAAGCTTTGAAATTCCCGTGTCATAGAATTCTGCCGCCTGTGATCTCAACCACTCAGTGACGCACCCATCTTGCATAAAATTTGTGGTAGCCTAGCTTCTGTGAAACAATTTCAAACAAAGTCCGTGAAACATAGAGAAAGCTCAGTTATTGTGAAACGGCGGTTTTCACGAATCTTTTCGTCAACTTTGGAGACCAGATCGTCAGCACAATGCTCGGACGTCCACTCTTCTCTTTATCGTGAACGTTTGTTCGGTCATTTTTAAACTGAATGCACCACTTCCTGACAGAACTTTCACTCATTACGTTGTTCCCGTACACTTCATACAGTTCCCGATGAATTTCTATTGGTTTTAAGTTTTTTGCCGACAAAAAACTAATCGCAGACCGCACCTCACAACTGGCGGAATTTTCGATTGCAGCACACATTTCAAATTTGTATATTAAAAAAACGGGCAATGCGGAGATGTTCCAGTTGTCACGGCTGGACGCTGATTGAGGTGCCGAGCACGAGCACACCTGGCGATATACGCGATTGGCGTGCACCTGGCGGCGTCAGGTGGAAACGTTCCTTACTTTCTTAATAGCCCTAGTATTACTCAAAGGCCGCTGGGTTTTGACTTGCGACGTAAGACATGGTCAACGCTAAACAGAATACGGACTCAGCACGGTAGGTGCGCCTATTTCCTGTATAAATGGGGTAAAACACCGACGCCCCTTTCTGAGTGTGGTGAAAATCAAACTGTTAAACACATCCAGAAATTTCCCCTAGGGCAGCTTATGAAAGGAACCCTGAAGATTTCCTTGGCGGCTCCAGAATGAGTAGCTTATATTAATTTTTAATTAATATATAATTTGTAATTATATTAGTTTGTAATTTTTGACTGTAAATGGTGTTGAGTTTTGGTGACATACGCTAAATAAATAAACCACTGCCTTTCTGATTGTGAAATAATGATGACCTTGGAATTATTAACTTATTGATTTTCTTGTTTCTTATTTATTTCTAAATTCGTTTTCTTTTTAAAATTTTAGGTTTTGATGAGTTTTCAAGTACTACTAGTAAAGCCAGTTATTTTTACACGGATTTGAATACTAGATCGTGGATACCAGTGTTCTTTGGTGGTTGGGTTTCAATTAACCACACATCTCAGGAATGGTCGAACTGAGACCGGACAAGACTACACTTCATTTACACTCATACATAACATCCTCTGAAGTATTATTAGAACGGTAATTACCGGAGGCTAAACAGGAAAAAGAAAGGAAACGTTAGGATGAGCTGCTATTTTTTTCAAAAAGAAACAAAATAAAATAACGAAAAGTCGGTCTTCGTGTGCGGAACTGCGCAATAGTTTTTTTTTTCTATCAATGTTGGTTTTAGCTCCGTGTGGGGAGGGACTTATTTATAGAAATAACAATAATTATGTAATTTATTGTCGGTGTAAGTCTGGTAAAAATCTATTTTTGAAATATACTTTCTTTTAATTCGAAGCATAAATTAATTAGTTCTGATATTTACGTGGTAAACCGTATTTTACTATATTAGAATCAAGTAGATGTATAACTTAAGAACACTTTTAGTTAATTAAATACAAGTGTTATTGTATAATTAATTGATGTCCTTAATAAACTGGATAATTCTTGCTTATAATTATACTCGATAGCATTATATAGCGTGCGGGCTTAAATCGTTTTGAAATCTAAATGTAGAGAATCGATATATAATTATTCTAGGATTATTCTAAGACGTATGTAAAGAATCATTGGAGGAAGGAGAAATACTTGTTGAAAATATGACTTTAAAGTTTGCGTGGGATTGCGCGCGGCTTGTTTTGTGTTAATGAAAAGTGTATGTTAGGATTTGAAATTAATTGTTTAAGTATCGAAACGAAAAATTGGTTTAATACGTAAGTGGATATACAGTAGATTTAAGTTAACCCCAACATGGTTGTAACAATCACTTTCTACCAATAATATTTTACAAAATTTAAACTTTGATTTATATATATTATATTTTTAATCTGTTATTAAATAATAATTATTTATAAATTAAATTTAAACTAATTATACGTACTTTCAAATTAATTCATGAAATTATATATGGGGATTCAAGAGAAATGTAAAAAAAAAACTTTCAGGATATGTTCTAATAATGAAAACAAAGAAGGAAATTTATATATAAAGACTAGCAGTCCCGGTAATACTTTGCTTTTGCTAGATTTGAGTAGATATATACAGATGATTCAAAGAAACGGGAAATTTTAAAAATTAAATAACGTTAATGAAACATTTTTTTTAGAAAATGAATTTTATTTCATGTAATTGTACAAATGTTGCCATTTTAGGATACATACATTTTAGTTTATTTTTTAAAGATGACATCTTCCAGGTGACCTCCTCTTCTATTTAAACACTCACGAAGTCTCTTCGTTAAATTGTTCACGGTTTGACGTAACATCTCGACTGGAATTTCCGCGATTGCTTCTCGGATTTTTGTCTTCAGTTCTTCCGTTGCAGCAGGTCTACTGTGGAACACTTTGCTTTTAAGGTGACCCCACAAAAAGTAATCGCAAGCTGAGAGATCAGGCGATCTGGGAGGCCATCTAATGTCACCGTTTCGTAAAATGACACGTTGTCCAAACAATCGGCGTACAGCTGCCATCGATATTCGTGCAATATGTGACGTTGCTCCGTCTTGTTGAAACCAGGCTGTGTTAAGAATCGGTGGAAATCTCTTTTGTTGTTCCACAACAAAGGTTTCAAGCACGGCTACGTAACGAGCCGACGTCACTGTAATCGCAAGACCGTTGTCATCCTCAAAAAAATAAGGGCCTATAACACTGTAAGATGACATTGCACAGTCAGAAAGTGACCGTGTGGTGTGCTACGGACGCTGGTGTAGCTGCGTAGGATTTTCTTGTGCCCAGTACCTAAAATTTTGCTTGTTAACAAATCCACTGAGGTGGAAATGCGCTTCGTCTGACATCCACAGTTCGTGAACAAACGCTTCGTTATCGTTTATCTTCTGAAGCATTACATTACAGAATTGTGCTCGCACAACTGCATCGTTCGGTTTCAGTTCCTGGACGATCTGCAACTTGTACGGAAGGTATTGCAAGTCCTTCACTAATATTCTGCAAACATTTTAACTATGCGATTGTAAATATGCTGAGAGACGACGGATTGACCGATGTGGACTTCGTGTGACAGCAACTTGTAAAGCTTGAACATTGTGTGGTGTACGGACGGTTCGCTCATGGCCCGGAGGTTTCTTTTTCATTGCCGAACCGGTTTCCTCAAAATTATATATCCATGTTTTAATTGCATGTGCTGATGGAACACGGTCGTGCCGTCCCAGATTAAAATGGCGGCGAAATTCTCTACGCGCTCCCTCCACATTGTCATTGTTTTTGTAAAACGGTTTGATAGCAAATGCACGTTGCGCACCACTCCAAGGATCCATAACAACTAAATGGCAGGTTAGGTTACAGAAGTTGGCGCCACTTAGCAAGTGGTGCCAGTCGCCCACGGCTACCAACAAGACTTTCAAAATTTCCCGTTTCTTTGAATCACCCTAATATATACATAGATTTTTTTTTCAAAAAAAAAAAAATATATATATATATAGATTAAATGAACACAATTGAAAGGTTGATAAAACATTAACAAAATGAACATTACGGAACTTCACAAAATTTAACCTTTCACTTTCTCACTTTAACCCTTGCTCCCCTTTCCTCATTTTCCTTTTCCCCACTTTTATCGTATTATCTTTCGTTCTTATATTTTCCCCTTTTTCTCCCGTTTACATTTCCTCATTTCTCTTTCCTTTATTCCTTTTTCCTCTTTCCATTTCCTTTTCCCGTTTTTCCTTTTATCCTTTTTCCCATTTTCCTCCCCTTTTACATTTACTTTTTACCGTTTCTCTTTCTCTTATTCCCTTTTCCCCTTCCTACTTCACCCTTTTCCCTTTTATTCTTTATCCTTTCCATTTTCCCCTTCTTCCCTTTTACCGTTTTAGTTTTTTCCCTTTCTCCCTTTTTCCCCTTGTGTAAATCAGTACAGTAGTTTTTTAGTCTATACCGGACACACATATGGGAAACACTTAAATGGAATCGTAAAATATTTAGTATAGCATGTGTTGCTTTTACATCCAACAGATAGCGCTGTTATTTTTAAAAAAAAACATGTTTTTACTTGTCACAAGTGTGACATCTTAGGTATATAAAAATACGCGCGTATTTGAATGCAACGTTGTATCAAAATTTCAAAGCAATTGGTGAAGAATTTTCGGAGATTTAAGACTTTGAACAAACGAACATTTATATTTTTATTTACATAGATATCTTCGGAAACGCTTTGTTGGTGGACGAAATATTTCGTTCCGATTTCTCCGCCTTCAGTAAAATTAATTCAGATTTTAATTCTTTGAACTTAAATTAAAGGCTCTCTCTTTTTCCTGTTTAGCCTCCGGTAACTACAGTTTCGATAATTCTTCAGAGGATGAATGAGGATGATATGTATGAGTGTAAATGAAGTGTAGTCTTGTACATTCTCATTTCGACCATACCTGAGATGTGTGGTTAATTGAAACCCAACCATCAAAGAACACCGGTATCCACGATCTAGTATTCAAATCCGTGTAAAAATAACTGGCTTTACTAGGACTTGAACGCTATAACTCTCGACTTTCCAAATCAGCTGATTTTGGAAGACGCGTTAACCACTAGACCAACCCGATGGGTTTAAATTAAAGGCTAATTTTATGTAAGGTGACCTAAAAAAGTCGAAGTAAAAAAATATATCCCAGAATTGTATTTTTAGTGGTTTTTTCGAGAAATCTGTAGTAAAAGATAAAGGATTGCGGTCGGAAAACCCCTCTATTTTATGTTTAGAGTAAAATATCTTTGTTTAGTGGGTAATGAACGTGTAAGAGTTTTAAATAAAATTTATAGAAAATTTGATTGTATGTGAAATGGTCACAGAACCTTTGTTTCGTTACTTCGGTGCTTACATACCTTGTCGAGAATTCTAAGGTTCAAATTCTAGAAAAGGCAAGAATAACTTTTTTACGGATTTAAATACTAGATAGTGTATACCAATGTCCTTTGGTAGTTGGGATTCAATTAACCACACATCTCTGGAATGGTCGATCTGTAACTGTACAAGACTACGCTTCATTTATATTCATACATATCATTCTCATTCATGCGCTGAAGTAATACCTTATGGTAGTTCCGGAGGCTAAACAGAAAAAAGATAATAACCCTGAAGTAAGTATATATATATATATATATATATATATATATATATATATAGTTACATATATATATATATATATATATATATATATATATATATGTAACCTTTTACTTCATATGTTGTTGTTTATATTCTAATGTCGACATATTACAAAATAGAATTATAAACAAATGTTCCGGTCAAAAGTAATAAAATATATTATTACATTTTCTCTTTAAAAATTAAAGAGATAAAATATTTCATTTAATAGAACGTAATAATATTAAAAACGCCTATCTTATAAAAACAAAATTTATAAAAAAAATACGAATAATGCACGTGTATAATGACACGTTTATAATAAACTATAATATGAAAAAACAAGTCTAAATTTAATATTACATAATAAGTTATAACATTATATTTTAAGTTTATATTTAATATAATACGAATAGGATAGGGCAGCTTTACACTTTAATATCAACGCATCACTTCATATTTAAATGACGTGATATTTAATAATTAATGACGTGACGATTAATATAAACGAGGTCATGGTTGTAAATGGACTTTTATTAAAAATCAGTAAAAGATCTTTAATAATTAAAAATAAATTATTGTTTTTATTTTTATGTAAAATATCTATTTTTCTAACCGAATGAATTATTCAGTTTCAGGGGGTTGTAAATGGGTAAAACCCCCCCCCCCAAATTACAAAATAGTTTATCTCATAGTATTTTTGGACAATCTAACGTTTTAGGTAATTTCATAAGAAAGCTACTAATGTAATGGGTACCATGATTCGATTTCCGGAAAATTTCGACAGATCTTCGCGTTTCACATCCCCCAGATCCTAAAATAACCGTTAAAATTTTATGTATATACATATATAGTTCACTTTCTTGTAGACACGATAACTGCCGTAATTTTGCGCCAATCACTTTCAAATTGTTTCTTAAAAATAACTCTTCTGAACATCTGGATCGACTTCGTTAACGGCCAAAATCGGATCATGGGAATGGAAATCGGGGGGGGGGGGGCTTTTTCGAAAAAACAAAATATCGCTATAACTTTCTTATTAAGTAAAATATCGAATTTGTTTAAAGTTCCTGCTATTCTTTGGATAAGGGCCTAAAACTTATGTAAGTAAAGTTTTTTGATATCACCAACCGTTGGCCCTAGAGGTGGAAAAAATGTGGTTTTGAAGACAAAACCATTACACCTCCCTTAATAGGCACAATATTGATTCGGTTTAAAGTGTTCGTTAGTCATCTAAACATTGCCTAAAACTTTTGTCTGAAACAATTTTTGATATGACCAACCCTTACGGCAAGGGATGACCAAAATGGTGCTGGAATTATAAGAAGATGGGCTTGTCTTTTGCTAAGCATTTGAAACTTTTTTCACATGGAATCATTGTTGTATTGAGTAAATTTGAAGGTGGAAATATCTTTTTTATTCCCTACTTAGTACCGGTGAGATCTATTTCCTCCTTACGAGGTGCTGAAAGGGATTTTTGAAGTTATACTACGTTTGGCATAGTTCTGGCAACGCTGTGTGTACCGGTCTGTGCTAGACCGGTTTGTTAATCCCTTCCACATGCTCAGTACGAGTTTCAACTCCGTTGAGCCAACACATTATTTTTGACAGCGCCATTAGTGAAGTTGTGTGTTACGAAAATGGAGCATCGGAATTTAGAGCGACGTTGTGCAATCAAAGTTTGTGCTAAACTTGGGGAATCCGCCAGTGTGGCCTTTGAAAAACTGAAACAGGTCTATGGGGAACATTGCTTATCAAGAGCACAAGTTTCCGCTGGCACAAATCATTTTTGGAAGGCCGAGAACACGTTGAAGATCAACCTCTCTCAGGGAGACCTTCAACTTCAAAATCAGACGAAAACGTTGAGCGTGTGAGGGTTCTTGTGAGATTAGACTGTCGTTTAACAATAAGGATGATGAGTGAACAGTTATACTTAAACACTTTCACCGTACATCAAATTTTGACAGACGATTTGGACATGCGAAATTGGTGCCGAAAAACCTCACAACGGAACAGAAGGACAATCGAAGAAACGTGTGCGTTGATCTTCTTGAAGAGGATTGACAACGACCAATAATTCTTCAATCATGTGATCACAGGTGATGAATCCTGGATCTTTGAGTACGATCCTGAAACAAAGCGATAAACCGAAGTGTGGCACACTCCGTCATCTCCTCGACCGAAAAAAATATCGAATGAGCAAATCAAAGATCAAAACCGTGTTGATTTGCTTTTTTGACAGTAGGGGTACCGTAGATAAAGAATTTGTTACTCCAGGACAAACTGTCAACCAAGTGTTTTACAAAGGTGTCCTTGAAAGGGTCAGGAAAATAGTGATTCGCGTGAGACCAGACATTGCAGACAAGTGGATGCTTCATCATGACAATGCCCCTGTGTCACATCGCCATTTTTATCAGGGAATTTTTGACCTCAAAACGCATTCCTACGGTTCCTCAGCCCCCCCCCCTCCCCATTCATCTGATTTGAGTCCTTGTGACTTTTTCCTTTTCCCGAAATTGAAACGTGTCTTAAAAAGAAGTTATTTTGGAACTCTGGAGAACATTCAAAAGACTGTGACCGATCAGTTAAAAGCCCTACCATATCAAGCTTTCCAGCGCTGCTACCAGGAGTGGGAGCAACGGCTCTGTATAATTGCCCAAGGGAACTACTTTGAAGGGGATTATATTGTTTTTTTGAAAAAAATAAAAATTTTGGTAAGTAAAAAGTCAGTCTCATTACTTTTCTCACACACCTCGTATACCTTATTACGTACGTACATATGTACAGGCTTTTTTTACGTATAATTCTCTAATTTTGATGCACTGTAGATTTAAATCCTTAAAGCTAATTATATCACGAACAAGTTAAAATATTTTTTTGACCAGGTAGGATACCAATCTTCAAAATCTTTTGTTAATATATTAAAATAATTTTAATTAAAAATTACTCGTATTATTTGGTTTAATATTTTTAATTATTTTTTATAAATCTGTGGAATTATATGTACTATTTTATATGGGACTAAAAATATAATTTGTTTCTTTGTTTCAGAATATTTAAAAATGTCTGATGAAAATGATAAACCAGTAAATCCTGACGATGAAAAAAATTTCCATGTTGATCGTGCTAAAACTGGTCGAGCTGCTTGTAAAAAATGTAAGCAAAAAATTGAAGCGAATTCATTAAGATTAGCGAAGAATGTATATAATCCATTTGGTACGGGTAAAATGAAGCAATGGCATCATGTTGATTGTTTGTTTGAAGTATTTAAAAAACAAAGAGCTTCAACGGCTAAAATTGAACATTATGATGATATTGGAGGCTGGGATAAAATATCTAAAGATGATCAAGAAGAAATATTTACGCATCTTCCTGATTGTAAATATATTTTTATCTTACTTTTAATTGTATTGTTTTAAAACTATGATTTGATTTTCATGAATAAAATTGTTAAGATGTTTTTATATTGTGATATAAAAAGAAATTTGAAATATTTCAAATTATAAGATTATCCATCCTGAATGTGGATGTTGAGATTTTAATTAATTTATTTTTACTTATATCTACTCGGCCTTTTTCTTTTCTTTAGTCATTTGACTGGTTTGATGCAGCTCTCCAAGATTCCCTATCTAGTGCTAGTCGTTTCTTTTTTGTATACCTCCTACATCCTACATCTCTAATAATTTGTTTTATATATGCCAAACGTGGCATGCCTACACAACTTTTTTCCTTCTACCTGTCCCTCCAATATTAAAGCGGCTATTCCAGGATGCCTTAATATGTGGCCAATAAGTCTCTCTTCTTTTAACTATATTTTTCCAAATGCTTCTTTCTTCATCTATGTGCTGCAACACCTCTTCATTTGTCACTTTATATACATCCATCTGAATTTTAACATTCTTTTACAGCACTGCATTTCAAAAGCTTCTAATCTTTTAATCTCAGATACTTTTTTCCTTTCCTTTTCCTGTTTAGTCTCCGGTAACTACCATTTAGATAATTCTTCAGAGGATGAATGAGGATGATATGTATGAGTGTAAATGAAGTGAAGTCTTGTACATTCTCAGTTCGACCATTCCTGAGATGTGTGGTTAATTGAAACCCAACCACCAAAGAACACCGGTATCCACGATCTAGTATTCAAATCCGTGTAAAAATAACTGGATTTACTAAGACTTGAACGCTGGAACTCTCGACTTCCAAATCAGCTGATTTGGGAAGACGTGTTTACCACTACACCAGCCCGGTGGGTTTAAAGGGAATGGTCGACCTGAGACTGCAAGACCACACTTCACTTACATTCATGCACACAAGTAAATATCTTATGGTGGTTCCTGAGGGTAAACAGAAAGAGAGAGTGTCTTAGTTCATAGTTCTGGTAAAGTAACTTTTTGTTGTAGGTGTTTTTGATCCTGAACCCACCAGTACACCAACCTGGTGGGTTAATCTCAGATACTTAGATCATCCAAGTTTCACTTCTATATAAAACTACGCTCCAAACATATACTGTCAAAAATGTTTTCCTGATGTTTTAATTAATTTTTGATGTAAATAAATTATATTTCTTACTGAAGGCTCGTTTAGCTTGTGCTATTCGGCATTTTATATCGCTCCTGCTTCGTCCATCTTTAGTAATTTTACTTCCCAAATAACAAAATTGTTCTACCTCCATAATCTTTTCACCTCCTATTTTCACATTCAGTGGTCCATCTTTGTTATTTCTACTACATTTAAATGTAGTAGAATAATGCAATATAATAATAAAATTATATTCCAATATAATAATATTATTGGAATAATATGAAATTATTATTATTATTATTACTTGAATTTGAATTTTTTGAATCATTATGTTTCTGTATTGATTGTTCATTTAAAACTATTACAGTTACTGTACGTAACATTAATAACAACAATAAAGCATGCTAAAAATTAGATACTTAAAAATACTCTTCTTGATAATCGGAAATTATATTTACCTTTTTTATCTGCGGTTCTATTTTTATTTCTAATTAAGTATTTAGGTTGGATATAACGATCGATAAAAAAGAAATTGTATCATTCAAGAATAATTTCCTTTTTCCTTAATTACAAATTAAGGAAATATTGTTTTCGATATTATTTTTCCCTCATTTAATTAAAGAAATATTGTATTTGGTCTAAGTTATTGCAAACCAATATAAAAAGAAAAAAGTTTGATTTTTTTTTAATTAATTTATTTTCCCATCAATCTTCTTTTTTTTAAAAAAAAAAACCCCGTTTGAATAAAATAAATTTGTATTACAAAATATTATATTTAAAGGAGAAGTATAAGTTTTGTTTTAACTCGAGATTAGTTTTTAATTTTCTGTCGTTTCTTTTTTTATTTTCAGTTCTCTGAATCAATTACAAACAGATTTATTCATACTTTTTAAATAGTTTTTTAACAGAAAAGAAATTTTTATGTAAGCCTAATTGTTTTCTGAATTTTCCTTCCCTTTTTATATACGTATATTCCCCCCTCCACCGTGATCTAAATGTTTTTTATTGACGCAATGGATAATTATTTAAATTTATCAATCTCTATGGTATAGTCTGTTCATTTCATCTATAAGGTTCTTGGTTTGAATTGTGGTAAAGACAAGCATTTTTTTACACGCTTTAAAAATGTATTTCTTATTGTAAAAAAGAAGCAGTGTAGTATTTCAGTTGTTACAACTAAGGAAATCAATGAATGATTAATTTTTTGTGTATATTATATACAGGCAATTTTTAAGTAGGATCAATGATTTGAATGTTTTTCAAAAGCCTATCGAATGCTGATACAGATTTGGTAATAAATATTGTTATTTAGAAATTTGTGCTATTACTGGGCCAACTTTGATTTCAGTTGTATTTAAAACTGAAATCGTTTAGACTATGAAATAATAATATATAAAATTAAAAATTACACGTTTTAAAAAGCGTATTCTTCAGATGGTTATGCAATCCCCAGAAATCACTGCATCGTAGAAAGAGTCCATTATAGTTAATCCCTGTTCTCCATTGTTTTTGCCACCAGATTAACAAATTAATTTGATTGATTTATTGTTAAATTTTGGAATCTTTCGAATTAAAGACAATATAATACACTTCAACAATCATTTATAATAATTTTCATTTATATATTTTTGGAATTGAAATTACTGTTTTTGGCCCATTGAATTTTAAGGTTACAGTATTTCCCTTCATGTTCAAATCCACAAAAATTTGATTACCCGTAATTAATTGTATTAATTTTATTTCCGTTTTCTAATGATGCTACCCATGAAAACAAATTTAAAAAAAAATTTATTTCTGTTAGCTCAACCATCTTAACAATGCTGTCATGACTCTTTCCTTTCTCTGCATTTTCAGAAGAATAGCTACATAGTTAATTATTCCAATTGACTGTATTATTATATGAGATTATTAAATTCCGTTGTAGTGGTTTTATGATTTCAGAAACGTTTAAAAACTTTTATATCTCTTCTTTATTTATACCTTCACCTCAGGATAGAACCTTCATTGGTATGAACATAGCACCAAAGAAGAATCTGAGGGGATTATTCCTGCCTGTCCTTTTTCCTCCATCTCTATACAGATAAATCTTCACCAACATTGCTGACATAATGTCCTATATCCATTCAATCCACAGTATAATCCCCATGATGTTATCTAGGGGAAAGCACTCGAAATTCCATCCAGTATGCTTCCCTATGTTACAGAAACTGGTCATACATGAACATTGAATATTCTGCAGTCTCTTCCTTCCCACAATAGTTGCATTCCGCAGAAGGTGTCAACATCTGCACAAATAGGTACACATTGAAGCACCTGTGACCAGTAAAAAAATGTGTCAAATCATACCCCCAGTTCCCTTTCTCTGGAGTTTCGGGATCAGCTTGTGGATTCATCTGCTCTTTGTTGACTGATCCTGTAGACTTCAAAAATCTACAAGTCTAGAAGGAGAAATTTTCAAAATATTACGATGCTCTAACCAGGTATTCTTAAAACTATGAAACAAATTTACACAACTTTTTTGTGCTTTTCTTTATCTCGGTTAAGTTTAAAAATTGAAAATATTATATGTTTGTATGAACCTCATGCGATACAGAAAATTACTTTATTTAAGATTATCAAAAGTTAAATGATATTGTACTGATTCTAGGTGGAAAACAGTTTCTAATTTTATCTTTATACATGGGCAAAAATGTTACATATCAGTGAACTATACCCGGAATGATAATAAAATCTTTAAAAAAAATATCTGTCCTCTGTTTATTACATTAGTTGATATTGATAATTTTGAACATTATTACTTTTATAGAAAGCAAATTTCAAACCAAGAAAGTTGCTCATGTGGAAGTTTATTGATTATTAATAAAAATTTGTTAAGTTTAGTTGTTAATGTAATCTTTCAATTTAAAACAATATATTTTTTATGCAATTTTATTACAAGAGAAAGATGTATAGAGCTTGTTCGGTTTATTTATGGCAAGTTATGTAATTCTTAAATGTCTTTTCCAATATTTAACAAACATGTTTTGTTACAGAAGTAGAGTTTTCATATCATTTGTAATATGTATGCAGGTGTTGTTAATAATGCAAGCATATTTTCATGATAAATATCAATACATTGTTTTATATTAAATTTCAAGTATAGTTTGATAAGTATATATTATATTATTGATTGGAAATAATCAAGATTAAAATTCACTAATAATGTAAATCTTCCTTTCATTGTCTTACCAAGCACTTCGTCTCTTTCATTTTATATCTCAAATTGTTATAATTAGATTTGAACATTTAGCCTGCTAATGGTTTGGTTTCAGTTTATTATTGCTGGTGTTACTGTATATAATTAGATATAATTCTTATTTGTTAACTAATTATTATTCAGTTTAACTTAAATAATGAAATAATACTAATACTATAAAGGTAATCTGATAGTAAATTAGTAATAGTAATCTGAGAGTGGAGGAAGTGTTAGGAGAAGACCAATTTGGTTTCAGGAAAAGTATAGGGACAAGGGAAGCAATTTTAGGCCTCAGATTAATAGTAGAAGGAAGATTAAAGAAAAACAAACCAACATACTTGGCGTTTATAGACCTAGAAAAGGCATTCGATAACGTAGACTGGAATAAAATGTTCAGCATTTTAAAAAAATTAGGGTTCAAATACAGAGATAGAAGAACAATTGCTAACATGTACAGGAACCAAACAGCAACAGTAGCAATTGAAGAACATAAGAAAGAAGCCATAATAAGAAAGGGAGTCCGACAAGGATGTTCTCTATCTCCGTTACTTTTTAATCTTTACATGGAACTAGCAGTTAATGATGTTAAAGAACAATTTAGATTCGGAGTAACAGTACAAGGTGAAAAGATAAAGATGCTACGATTTGCTGATGATATAGTAATTCTAGCCGAGAGTAAAAAGGATTTAGAAGAAACAATGAACGGCATAGATGAAGTCCTACGCAAGAACTATCGCATGAAAATAAACAAGAACAAAACAAAAGTAATGAAATGTAGTAGAAATAACAAAGATGGACCACTGAATTTGAAAATAGGAGGAGAAAAGATTATGGAGGTAGAAGAATTTTGTTATTTGGGAAGTAGAATTACTAAAGATGGACGAAGCAGGAGCGATATAAAATGCCGAATAGCACAAGCTAAACGAGCCTTCAGTAAGAAATATAAGTTGTTTACATCAAAAATTAATTTAAATGTCAGGAAAAGATTTTTGAAAGTGTATGTTTGGAGTGTCGCTTTATATGGAAGTGAAACTTGGACGATCGGAGTATCTGAGAAGAAAAGGTTAGAAGCTTTTGAAATGTGGTGCTATAGGAGAATGTTAAAAATCAGATGGGTGGATAAAGTGACAAATGAGGAGGTATTGCGGCAAATAGATGAAGAAAGAAGCATTTGGAAAAATATAGTTAAAAGAAGAGACAGACTTATAGGCCACATACTAAGGCATCCTGGAATAGTCGCTTTAATTTTGGAAGGACAGGTAGAAGGGAAAAATTGTGTAGGCAGGCCACGTTTGGAATATGTAAAACAAATTGTTAGGGATGTAGGATGTAGAGGGTATACTGAAATGAAACGACTAGCACTAGACAGGGAATCTTGGAGAGCTGCATCAAACCAGTCAAATGACTGAAGACAAAAAAAAAAAAAAAAAAGATAGTAAATTAAAAAAATAAATTATGAATTAGGTATATCAATGTAGGAGGGTGTAATTTATTAAAAATTCAATGATTTTGTTGGTTTAAAAAAATAAAACAACTATTCAATCGGTATAGCAACTCTATAGAGAACTGTCTAGATGTCTTGGATTTCTCAGAGTTTCATTTAACCCTACATTAAAGATATATATATATATCTTTAATATTATATAAATAGGAATAGGGTTTTTGTTTGTTCTGGATAAACCAAAAAACTACTCTATCAATTGCAACCAAACTGTTATCCGTTCTTCTTGGCATAACTGAAAAGGTTTAAAGATATATTTCATCTCGAAAAAAAATATACATAGTAGTAGAGATTTACCAGTTGAAGCACAAACTTTAATAAATTGAATTAATGAACTGTGAACTGTTAGTCTCTATCACTGTGTGAGCTGGGTTTGAACTGAATGATTCGAATCAATTTAATAAATAATATTACAGACATAATAAAATTAAATTTATATTAATTAAATTTAAAAAAATTTCTGTTTAATAATAATGGGCTCCTGTGGGGACTGCGTATGAGGCTACAGTTGTGATATATGTGGACACCTTGTTGGAGGCTAGACTAATCATCACCATCAACTTGTAACAAGCTCATATAATATCTCTGTAAACAATCATCTGATTTTCAAATTTTCGACAAGATATTTGTTAGCAGGTTAAAGGCTAACTTTTGAATGAATCAGGTACATTCCATAAATTTAATGGATTAAATTTTTAGTGATTATTTTATCACCATTTTCCTGCAGATATCCAGACTATTTTTATGCCGTCTGATTTTCGTAATTTAATTTATATATTTTATCGGCTCGTAATTTTTTAATGATATATCAATAAAAATAAAAGTAAAAGTGAAGTGAAGGTTACAAATTAAATCAAAATATTTTAATATCCAAAAAAAACATTTAATATGTGAACATTCGTTACACAAATTTGTCATACACCATTTAAGGAAGTGACAATATCTTTCTTTAAGAGATATGATAACAATGAATATTTAATTTTAAAATAAAATGTAAGGCGAACTTTAAGTTAAAACAAATTTTAATTTGTCAATCTCCATAGTGAAATGGTGGCATCTTGTTTTTTCATCTGGAGGTCCAGGTTCAAATCCCAGTTACGCATGGAATTTTTCGTACGCTACAATTTTCCATTTAAACTAATACCAGTCAACTCAAAAAAAAGAAAATTTATGTGAAAGGTTTTATTTTATCACCTTTTTTTTAACCTTCGGATCCACCGTTAGGTATTCTTCAGAGGGATGAGACGACTGTGTGAAAATGCCATGCCTGACTGGGATTTGAACACGGGACCTCTGGATGAAAGGCGACCAAGATGCTACTGCTCGTGTCATGGAGACCGGCTTATTTCATCACCTAAAAAGCAGTTTTGCAATGGCATTCGGGCACCAGTGCACCCGTAATCTATATTTTTTTATTACTACGTTCTAGTTAGAGTAGATTTATTTATTTATCAATATAGTAAGACGTAATATATTAGAAATTATATAATCTTGTTTGGTTTTAATAAAAAAATAAACAAATTTATTTCTGGTAGCTCAGTCAGTAGACCAATTTCTAATATAAAAGATTTCTTGGGTTCCCAGAGTGTCATTTTTCCCTATCTTATATTGAAAAAAAATTTTAACAATTAGGTTTAGGAAGTGAAAGAAATTCTTTAAAATATTTATGACTACTGCACTTTACAGTAGGAAAATTTCTGTAAAAAAAAAACGAAACGATAATAAAAAATTTTGCATACAGAAAATTGAAATGAAATAGTATGAAAATTAATTTTGTTTTGACTCTAAGAAGGTTGGTTCACCTCATTTCAGATGTTTATTAATCTGGTTATAGAGAGGAATGTATATGGTAAAAATAGTAAAGAAAACATAAACATTCTATTCCTTAAAAAAAAAAAATGATATATTTTGAAGTTAACAGACTAGAATGTAATGGAGAAATGGATAATTCTAAAAGTCATACAACTTTTGGACATAAAGAAGATTAGTATTATCTTTTTTATTTGTTTATTTATTATTTTATTTGACAATTTATAAATTATTATCTGACAAAGATTTTTTAAAGAAAAAATCATTTTACCCTGAAAAAACTCTTCTTAGTTAACTTAGTCAGTGATATTAAGCCTTTATATGACATCTAATATTCTTAGTAACATCTGATTTGATAACTCATATAAATACATAACTTTTTTTTAATTTGGTTACGTTTAAAATTTATTTATTAAAGATTAAATTATTTTCAGCTGCTCGTACGCCTAGATTTAAAGATACTATTCAGAAAACAAATGATTCTAGTACAAAAACTTCCTTAGAGGTAAAAGATTCATCTTCTAGTAAAACTTCTGTCTCCAGTGATAAGAAAGATTTTGCTGCCATTAAAGATAATTTATTTCGAGAATATCGAAGATTATGTGTCGATATCGCCAATGCTAGCAGTTATACAACAAAAACAGCGATAGTTAAAGAATTTATTACCAATGGATCAGATGGACGTAAGTAAAAAAAAAGGATTTTTATATTTCATAATATTCTATATTTAATAATTAAAATGCTATTTATTATATCATCTTGTTTGATGTGAACTTTATATGAGGGTTATTTCAAAATTGACTTCCAATTGGTTATTGAAAACAAACTTGATATTGTCGTAGTAGTAAAATGAATTCCAGTTGCCAGTAAAAATCTGTGACCCTGTTAAATACTTATCTGTAATCAGTTCTGTTTATTGTTGTTAAAGTAACTATTTACGAAAAATGGAACTTGTCATTATCATTATTCCTACCCGTTGTATAAAAACTAAAAACAAATTTAAAACTAATTGCATAAAATTAAAATTCTAGTTTCGATCTGCAAGTTAACTGGAAAATTGAAAGGAAATGAAACATAGTTAATGGCTTCCTGAGATTCTTAGCCCTGCAGAGAGGATGGCTGAGTGATCTGATGCTGTTATAGATGTATAAATAGAATAGCAACAATGGTGGCTAAAGGCCTGCCTGGATACTTACTTTGCCAAAATAGGTGTTTTGGCATTAAGTTGTAGTTAAATGAGATATTCTCTGTTAGGATGAAAATGGATGTGTGGAGAACTCTTTGATGGAGCTGGAGTGTGAGAGGGTGTAGGCATGACCTTGCTCCCGAAAGCAGACCAGAGGAGAGAGACTACCTCTCTCTCCTCTGGTCTGGAGACTACCTCCTCTAATATCCTCTGTATATTAAGTAGATTTCATAAGAAAGCTACCTATTGTAATGGGTACCATGATTCAACTTCCGGAAAATTTCAACATATCTCACGTTTCATATCCTTCAGATCCCAAAACCACCATCAGTTCAAAAGTTTATATATACATTTATATCTATATATATATATATTTCACTTTCTTGTGGACATGATAACTGCCGTAATTTTCCGCCAATCATTTTCAAATTGATACAAGAAATATAACAACCTGAAATTTCAGTCAAGTTCATTAATGGACAAAATCAGACCATGGGGATGAAAGTATTTTTTAATATCAAAAAAATAAAATATCGCTATAACTTTCCTGTTAATTAAAATATCGAATTCTTAAACGAATTCGTTTAAAAAGTAGGAACTTTAAACAGTTCTTACTATTCTTTGGATAAGGACCTAAAACTTATGTAAGTAAATTTTTTTGATATCAACAACCATTGGCCCACGGGGTGGACAAAATGGGGGTTTTGAAAACAAAAAAAAACATACCTCCCTTAATAGGCACAGTATCGAATTACTTTAAAGTGGTTGTTATTCCTCTAAACATTACCTAAAACTTTTGTCTGAAACAATTTTTGATATGACCAACTCTTATGGCAAGAGATGACCAAAATATTACTGGAATTGTAAGAAGATGGGTTTATCTTATGCTAAACATGTGAAAATTTTTTCACATGCAACCATTGTCGTATTGAGTAATCTTGAAGTTTTTCTTAACTTTATGGTGGACATTTTTTTATTCCGTACTTAGCTCTGGTGAAATTTACCTCTGCCTTCCAGTGTGGCAAAAGGGTTTTTTTTTTTATTAGAAGCTTATTAAATTTGTAAATTTTTTCTTGATTTTTAAGTAAACCAGGAGGAATTTGAGTAAATTAAATTGTAGGACAAAACTGTGGTCGTCGTGATCAACCCTTGTTTTGTTGGTATAAGAATAATATTTTTGGTGTTTAAAGATTCAATTAAGTAATGATCTGAGTGTATAGTCTAATTGAAGTAAAATATGGGAAGAGTTTTTATATAAAACCTTCAGCGTTAGAGGAAGGCGTGGGGATCACGCTTCTGCGAATCGGTTAATTTGATAATTGAGGGTCGTAAGTTATGGTAGGCGATCGTGGTTGGAATAAGCTATACAAAGGCGACAGTAAGTTGTATAAATATACTAATAGAAATGTCTGCTGTGATATTTGAATCGGTGGCATCCTGTCAGAGGCCAAACTGATTACTGTGATGTGTTACAGGTTTAGAGGGTCTAAAAGATGACCACCAATAAAAACTGTTAAGGCTAGAAATGGAGGGGTGATATGGCGACCGGGATCATCATAAGGCAGGTGTCTTTACCCACAGGGGTCAGGATATACATGTATAAGTTATTTACAAAAGATTAGAGAAAAAGAAAAAAAAATTTTTCTCTAATCTAATAATTTTTTATCTGCTAATATATTTTAGTTTGGGAGTATGCTTATCACAGTATTAGAAAATAAAATAAATAACATATCTCAAGATTTTAAGTTAGGAATTGGTCAGTTTTGTTTTTCATCTTTTTCGCAGGACTGTAAAAATTAATGTTGATATGAAAATAAGTTTGATCAAGCATCTTATACCACTTGTAGTGAGTAATATTTTTTTTTGTCTTCAGTCATTTGACTGGTTTTATGCAGCTCTCCAGGATTCCTTATCTAGTGCTAGTTATTTCATTTCAGTATATCCCCTACATCCTACATCCCTAACAATTTGTTTTACATATTCCAAACGTTGCCTGCCTACACACTTTTTTCCTTCTTCCTGTCCCTCCAATATTAAAGCGACTATTCCAGGATGCCTTAATGTGTAGCCTATAAGTCTGTCTCTTCTTTTAGCTATATTTTTCCAAATACTTCTTTCTTCATCTATTTGCCGCAACACCTCTTCATTTGTCACTTTATCCATCCATCTGATTTTTAACATTCTCCTATAGTACCACATTTCAAAAGCTTCTAATCTTTTCTCCTCAGATACTTCGATCGTCCAAGTTTCACTTCCATATAAAGCGACACTCCAAACATACATTTCAAAAATCTTTTCCTGACATTTAAATTAATTTTTGATGTAAACAAATTATATTTCTTACTGAAGGTTCGTTTAGCTTATGCTATTCGGCATTTTATATCGCTCCTGCTTCGTCCATCTTTAGTAATTCTACCTCCCAAATAACAAAATTCTTCTACCTCCATAATCTTTTCACCTCCTATTTTCACATTCAATGGTCCATCGTTTTTATTTCTACTACATCTCATTACTTTCGTTTTGTTCTTGTTTATTTTCATGCTGTAGTTCTTGCATAGGACTTCATCCATCCCATTCATTGTTTCTTCTAAATCCTTTTTGCTCTCAGCTAGAATTACTATATCATCAGCAAATCGTAGCATCTTTATCTTTTCACCTTGTGTTGTTACTCCGAATCTAAATTGTTCTTTAACATAATTAACTGCTAGTTCCATGTAAAGATTAAAAAGTAATGGGGATAGGGAACATCCTTGTCGGACTTTCTTTCTTATTACGGCTTCTTTCTTATGTTCTTCACTTATTACTGTTCCTGTTTGGTTCCTGTAAATGTTAGCTATCTGTTCTTCTGTCTCTGTATTTGAACCCTAATTTTTTTTAAATACTGAACATTTTAATCCAGTCTACGTTATTGAATGCCTTTTGTAGGTCTATAAATGCCAAGTATGTTGGTTTTCTCTAATCTTCCTTCTACTGTTAACCTGAGGCCTAAAATTACTTCCCTTGTCCCTATACTTTTCCTGAAACCAAATTGGTCTTCTCCTAACACTTCTTCCACTCTCCTCTCAATTCTTCTGTATAGAATTCTAGTTAAGATTTTTGATGCGTGACTAGTTAAACTAATTGTTCTGTATTCTTCACATTTATCTGCTGCTGCTTTCTTTGGTATCATGACATAACACTTTTTTGTGAAGTCTTACGGAACTTCCCCTTTTTCATAAATTTTACACACCAGTTTGTATAATCTATCAATCGCTTCCTCACCTGCACTGCGCAGTAATTCTACAGGTATTCCGTCTATTCCAGGAGCCTTTCTGCCATTTAAATCTTTTAATGCTATCTTAAATTCAGATCTCAGTATTGTTTCTCCCATTTCATCCTCTTCAACTTCCTCTTCTTCCTCTATAACACCATTTTCTAATTCATTTCCTCCGTATAACTCTTCAATATATTCCACCCACCTATCGACTTTATCTTTCGTATTATAAATCGGTGTACCATCTTTGTTTAACACATTATTGGATTTTAATTTCTGTATCCCAAAATTTTCGTTAACTTCCCTGTATGCTCCGTATATTTTACCAATATTCATTTCTCTTTCCACTTCTGAACACTTTTCTTTAATCCACTCTTCTTTCGCTAGTTTTCACTTCCTGTTTATAGTATTTATTAATTGTCGATAGTTCCTTTTACTGAGTAATATTAACTCTTAAAATATATGATTTATCGTTATACAAAATACTTATAATTTCTATTAAACTTCTTCCCAGTGATTTATTAATTTAATTAAAAACATGAAATTGGGTTCATTGTTGCATCCTTTTTGTCCATTGTAAAAAAAATTTATAAGTAGAACAGTTTTTTCATCTACACGCTTATTTTTCTGTTTGTGTTTAAAAAATTGTTTATTTTTTATTTTTTTGGTTTATTTTCCTAATTAAAAGAATATTACGATGTAATTAAAATGATATTGACTTATAATATTAATGTAGATCGTGTAACTTTAATCATTGATTTTAAATTAGATATTAAAATTGCAAAATTTAATTTATTATTATACAGGGATTTCTTTCAAATATTATGACAATGAAGTTAATTGTTCCCTTGGTTTGAAGAATTGTTATTTTTTTTTTTTTTTAAATATATTTATGTGAAATTATTTGGTGTTTGATAATAAATATTGATTAATAATTGTTTAATAACATAATATATTATTTATTATATAGAAATCAGTTAACGCAAACTTTTGAAAAACAAATAGATAACTGTTCTCAATTGTGTTTTTTTTTTTTTTTAGAGATAAAAATTTACAATATTATGATTCATTTAATATTAATTTCTATTGAGGCAAATGACCTGACTTATTGTTTTTTTTTTTTTTTTGTTTTTTTTATAATTACTAATTTCTTCCATATAATTCTCAATAAAATCCTTGGCCTTTTGGGTTTTTTAATTATTATTTAGTCATTCTTTACTTTTATCACTTATTACTGCAAACAGTGGAAATTTTTAATATTTTTTTAACATGTGTACATTTATGCATATTTTATGTAAAATATTACAATCTCTTATGTAATAATATTATATTTAGTAGTAATTTGTAGAATATTGGAGACTGCGTTATAAGATATTATTGTAATTATTAAAGTAAAATATATGTTTTTCTATTTACTTAATAGAAGGTTTAGCCAAATGTCTTTATATGGCATATAAATACAATTGTTTTATCACATACATAGAAATAATCATCAAAGCGTTATTTTCCTTATGTTACCCTTGTCCGATTTTTATTTTATGCACTCTGTAAGATCTTTAAATATTAATAACTTAATTATGCAATATTTATAGTAAAATTTCAAAAAAGATCAGAATGTTTAATAAAAAAAATTGGTTTTTCCAATATCCCGCCCTTTGCGTTAACGATTTTGAATAAAATAAATACAATTAATGTCTCATATATAGAGAAATATTTGAGCCAAATTTAAAGAAAATCGTACTAGTCAGTCCTGAGGTATAAGGACAAAAGCAGTGCGACACACACACGTACTTTCATACGTATGGTTTATTGGTCTAGATGAACAAATTGGGAAAAAAAAAAATGTAAAGACTTGCATAAACTCTGATACTACATTTAGATGTGATCATCATATTCTTTCCTCTTTAATTTAGCATTCTACCTAGATTCACTGGGAAGATAAAAAAATAAATATAATAAGGGTCTTTTTTTGTAAACTGAAGTATCTTGCTGTTTAATATAAAAATATTTCTTTTGTCTGCTTCGATACAAGCGAGTTTTGTTATTTTTTAAGATTTTTTTTAGGAAGTAATGCGTTTTTAAATATAGACTTTTTTCTAAATGTGTAATTTGCAAAGATTAATAGTAGAAGGAAGATTAAAGAAAAACAAACCAACATACTTGGCATTTATAGACCTAGAAAAGGCATTCGATAATGTAGACTGGAATAAGATGTTTAGCATTTTTTAAAAATTAGGGTTCAAGTACAGAGATAAAAGAACAATTGCTAACATTTATAGGAACCAAACAGCAACAGTAATAATTGAAGAACATAACAAAGAAGCTGTAATAAGAAAGGGAGTCCGACAAGGATGTTCCCTAGCCCAGTTACTTTTTAATCTTTACATGGAACTAGCAGTTAATGATATTAAAGAACGATTTACATTCAGAGTAACAGTACAAGGTGAAAAGGTAAAAGCGGCTACGATTTGCTGATGATATAGTAATTCTAGCGGAGAGTAAAAAGGATTTAGAAGAAACAATGAACGGCATGGAACGGAAGTCCTACACAACAACTATTGCATGAAAATAAACAAGAACAAAACGAAAGTAATGAAATGTAGTAGAAATAACAAAGATGGACCACTGAATGTGAAAATAGGAGAAAAGATTATGGAGGTAGAAGAATTTTGTTATTTGGGAAGTAGAATTAGTAAAGATGAACAAAGCAGGAGCGAAATAAAATATGAATAGCACAGGCGAAACGAGCCTTCAGTCAAAAATATAATTTGTTTACACCAAAAATTAAATTAAATGTCAGGAAAAGATTTTTGAAAGTATACGTTTGGAGCGTAGCTTTATAGGGAAGTGAAACTTGGATGATCGGAGTACCTGAGAAGAAAAGATTAGAAGTTTTTGAAATGTGGTGCTATTGGAGAATGTTAAAAATCAGATGGGTGGATAAAGTGACAAATGAAGAGGTGTTGCGGCAAATAGATGAAGAAAGAAACGTTTGGAAAAATATAGTTAAAAGAAGAGACAGACTGATAGGCCACATATTAAGGCATCCTGGAATAGTCGCTTTAATATTGAAGGGACAGGTAGAAGGGAAAAATTGTGTAGGCAGGCCACGTTTGGAATATGTAAAACAAATTGTTAGGGATGTAGGATGTAGAGGGTATACTGAAATGAAACAACTAGCACTAGATAGGGAATCTTGGAGAGCTGCATCAAACCAGTCAAATGACTTAAGACAAAAAAAAATTTGTAAACTGTTCAACTAGTGAATAATAAGCAACCTCCTCCCTAACCCAATGAGATGAGGATGATATGTATGCGCATGACATGAAAATGAAGTGTAGAGCTTATACAGACTGAGTTCGACCATTCCATATTAACTGCAAACTCCATATTGTTGCCTGTATTCCACTACTTACTTAAGGAGCTTAACAATTTTAGATGACATTCTTAGTTCAAAAAGTTTATAAAAAAACGCTTATCGATTTACTCTATCAAATGTAGCAGACAAATCAATAAAAATTGCGTACAGTTTGCATTTGTGATACCGTTTACTGTTAAATGATACTAACTAAATTATAAATATTATTTATTATAGTATAACCTCTACTGAATGTGCCTTGGCTTTCCTGCAATCTCCCTCGCCGTTCTGCCCAGAGATTACATCGATCTAATAACATATTAGAACAAATTTCCCGATAGTATTTCCAAAAGAAATTCCTCTGTAGTTGTCTGTCTTACTTAGATCTCTTTTATTGTATAATGGGAATATTATTGATGTCTTATAGAAATCAGGCACTTTTGCAGCTTTGTATATTTTATTATATACATCCAACGATTTATTCAGTAAAACAGTGTGAGCATTCTTGAATAACTCATAAGATATTCTATCTTCTCCCAGTTCCTTATTAATTTTGCTTCTTTTGGTTATACCGAGCAAGTTTGTTAATCGAAAGGGAATATCCAAGGTTTCATCAAGGATTAAAGGGACATAGTAAATTATTATACGAGAAATAATATTTGGATTTAGCAGCTTATTAAACTACTGTACCCACTCCAGACATGTAATATCATTTGCAGAATGAAAAATTTTCCATTTAAAACAACGGACCAACTTCCAAAACTCTCCAGAATCTTTCACTTCTCTAAATTTAGCTGGACTATCCTCCTAATACCGCTTTGTATTTATATGGATTTAAATAATAAATTGTTTGCCAATTTGTGCAACGGAAAATTTACATAATTTTGTATAATTAACCATATATTTTCTGATATATGTATTAATTGAAACCCAATCACCAAAGTACAGCAATATTCGTTATCTGATATTCAGATCCATATAAAAGCAACCAACATTTACAAGGATTTGAACCTCAGAACCTTTGACTTCTAAAATCAATTGTTAAACAAGAGATTTGTGATTATAAGTTTACCACTACATATCGGAATTTTTAATTTATTAAAAATCGGTCCTTAATTTTAAAAATCCTTAAAAATAGTAGTTATAGCTGATTACTCATTCTTCTTAAGTGTAAAAAAGTATCTTTGTACAGTTCTTAGCATTGCAATACCACAAAGAGGTGATCATACTTTGTTCCTCGTACATTTTTGTTTTGTTTTTTTTTTTTAATATTTTATTTTTTAGTCTAATAATTGAAAGCAGGTGCAGCCAGTTGCATTGCACACAAAGTGGCATAGTTGGTTGAGCTGCCGTGCTATACATTGTTGCACCAATACTTTTATTGATAATCAAAAGAGATATTGAAAAGAAAATACTTTTTTTATAGAAAATTTAATTCAATTACTCCAAGTAGTGTCTGGGTTTGATTTGACCAAAGGTTTAGACATAATAAAGTTGAATATTAGCTAGGAATATAATTTGGTTGTTACTGGAAGACATTAAAATTGCTACCATCTTGAAAAAGTAAAACATTTTGTTAAAGAAGTAGTCTTATGTTCTTTCCAAATATAAAAATTATGTTTATGCAAAATTTCAGCTCAATTGGTTATGCGAAAGAGTAACTTACTTACAGACCTCAATTAATCTTTACGTATCAGATTTATCTTTATCATATTGTATCAGATTAAGAAAAATTTTTAGAGAAATATAAAATTCATAAATTTAAATAGAGGGAAATTTTTATTAAAAGAAGAAGACAGTAAAAAGGTTGCGTAAAGGTTTGAAGGTTAGCAGTAGATCAGTCAAATAACTCGTAACAAAATTATTTTAATGTCAGGGAGTTGAAGAAACGTTTTAAACATAATTTTTTTTTTTTTTTGAAGATATGAAGGGAAAATTATTAAGAAAATGTAATCAAAATTTTGTTCATGGTTTACTGAATGGTGTCGTTATAAGATAAGGGTTTTAACATTGTTCATTGTATGAAAAAAGAAAAAAAAATTATATTTAAAAAATCTAAAGGAAGAATAAATAAATAAAGATGAATAGATGATTTAAAATTTTAATAATAATAAGACGATGAAAAGGGTTTGAGAGAAAAAGAAAAGTTGGTTACGAAGAGGGAGAAAATTAAACAGAAGTATTTTTTATTATGGATGAAAGGATTTATGTAAATAAAATGGGAACTTTTTACTTTGTTTTTTCCCTTTTTTTTGTTATTTGTGTTTTAATATTAAAAAGATAAATATGTACGCTACAGTAGAATAAAACTAAAAACTCATCAAAATTGAAATAAAATGTAAGAGATAAAAATAATGTAATTAATATATATAATTTTTGTTTTAATTCTTAATAACAAAAAAGATTTTTGTTGTGTAAATTTAAAAAAGGAAATGTTATATATAGTATTCACATCTTTCTTTCATAAAAACTGATTAATTATAATTAAAAGTATTAAAACATTATTTAAAATTATAATTTAAATATTTACAACAAAAAAATAAATGATTCATTAGTATAATCATTTGTAGATTATACAGGAAAATTATCAAATTAAAAAATTTTAAATAAAAAATCAAAATTTAAAAAGTAAATAAATATAAAAAAATAATAGCATTAAAAAAAAAAGTTAATATTAATTAATAAAAACAAAATGCAGAAGATGGAACTATTATTTCAGGATCAAAAACACCTACAACAAAAAGTTACTTTACCGGAACTATGAACTAAGACACTCTCTCTTTCTGTTTACCCTCAGGAACCACCATAAGATATTACTTGTGTATTACTATGTGCATGAATGTAAATGTACAAGTGTGGTCTTGTAGTCTCAGGTCGACCATTCCCTTTAAACCCACCGGGCTGGTCTAGTGGTAAACACGTCTTCCCAAATCAGCTGATTTGGAAGTCAAGAGTTCCAGCATTCAAGTCCTAGTAATTTCAGTTATTTTTACACGGATTTGAATACTAGATCGTGGATACCAGTTTTCTTTGGTGGTTGGGTTTCAATTAACCACACATCTCAGGATTGGTCGAACTGAGAATTTACAAGACTACACTTCATTTACACTCATACATATCATCCTCATTCATCCTCTGAAGTATTATCTATACGGTAGTTATACCGTATACGGAGGCTAAACAGGAAAAAGAAGAAGGTCGACCATTCCCAAAATGTGTCGTTAATTGAAACCCAACCACCAAAGAACTACGGTATTCAAGATCTAGTGTATAAAAGAACTTCCTTTAGTAGGATTTGAACCGTAGAACTCTCGACTTTGAAATCAGCTGATTTGCGATGATGAGTTCACCACTAGACAAACTTGGTGGATTGAATTAAGACACTACAGAACAGTAATAAAACAGGAAGCTCTCTATATTAACACAACACAATTTGAAAAAATGGAAAATAAACAAAGAAAACTAACCAGGCCAAAATTCAAAAAACGATGAAACAAGATTAATACCAAAGAAAATCAAAAAACTCTCCAACATGATAAGGAAAACAAAAATCAATTTCTATTATCACATCAAAATAATAAACAATAATAAACTTATTAAAGAGATTTCTTCAATCTTCAATAGAAATGATTTCTTCAATAGAAAAACACAAGACAAACTGGTTCAAACACATTTAAGAAGGTATGAGATATCACAATGGCACTAAAAGATTTAGATTTAAGATCCAAAGAAAACGTCTCAGCCTAGAGGGAATCTAAGATGTC
Organism: Lycorma delicatula; assembly: GCF_047948215.1. NCBI lineage: Eukaryota > Metazoa > Arthropoda > Insecta > Hemiptera > Fulgoridae > Lycorma > Lycorma delicatula. Next base: position 37,914,700 of record NC_134467.1, on the reverse strand, counting down.
AGAAGTAAATAAGAAAGCACTTGAGAAGGAATGAAAGATTAGAAAAGAATAACATATACAGAATTAATCTAATATAACACTTAACTAAACAGTTGATTTTGGAAAAAAAAAAAACAATATTTATGGAACAGTAAAACAAATCTGTTCAATCTATATTTATAAAAGTAAAAAAATAAAATTTTATGTAGTAACAGTGTACACATGAGCTTCATCCAACATATTGAGGATGACAGAACATGAAGATCCAATATATCCTTGAATCTAAGGAAGGATTTTTCGTGAACTAACTTGGAGAATCAGTTTTATGTCCAGTGAATTCACAATAAGCTTAGAGTAGCTTAAGCATCCATCAGGTGAACGCAGCCCATATAATCGTTTTTTCAACAACCAATATAGTGTAGTAATTCTCTCATCATATTCTCCTGCGTACTTTATCTAGTACATTAAAAATGATGGTTTCATTGAAATCAAAATGTCCCATCTAGTTTTATAAATTTTATGTTCTAATATGTACAGATTACTCCGTCCTATTTGTTCCCTCATAGTAATTCAAAGGTATTCAATCAATACTATTTTTTACAAATAATTTTTGGTTTCAATTAAAATTATTATAATTTTTACTTCCTTAGTATTGTGATCGCAAAAAATTTAGGATTTCAGATTTCAACGGATATATCCATTTTGACCATCCCTGAATCCATTTTGACTAGTTTCGGCATGACGTCTGTATGTATATATCTCGCATAACTCAAAAAACATTAGTAATAGGATTTTGAAATTTTTGATTTAGGACTGTTGTAACATCCAGTTGTGCATCTCCCCTTTTGATTGCAATCAGCTGAACCAAAAGTGTCCAAATAGCCCAAAATCAAAAAAAAATTTGACTTTTGAACTTTTTCTTAACTGCAGTAATAAGCCCTCATTGAGAGCTTTTCAACGATATATCATAAGTAGTAGATATTTTCATTGGTTCCAGAGTTATAGACAAAAAAAAATTTAATTAATGAAGTATTTGGATCTTACAAGGGAAGGCTCATCGGTTCAAGTCAGACTTCATCTCTTTTTTTTTTAATTTTTTTTTAAATTAAATATATTAATTTAATAATTATTAACCGTGATTGTAAAAAAAATTTACAATAAATAAAAAATTCAATAAAAACAAAAAATATGAAAATATTTAGAAGTTATTAGTAAAATAAAATTTTATGTACTTTTAAAAATGTGTATATGTAATTTAATAGGCATTATTACATATGTGTATATGTGATAGATTTGGTGAAACATCTGATTATTGAATATTAATTGAAAATTATAATTTAGAATCATTTTATTTTTTGATTTTTTAGTTTAATTTTATTTAATTATTACGGAATTTCTGTTTAATTTTATCTACATTAAAGTTCACTATGGAGCGACTGAAAAATAGACCCTTTCAAGAACAATATATACACTGAGACATTCATACCCGATTTTTAATAAATTGTAAATAATTCTCATCTTTTAGTTCATTACTTCTATGATATTGTCAGACAATATTCTCCTTAAGTCAGAGTTGATTATTATTTTGTTTATTTGTTTTTTATTGCCAATCATTTAATCACTCTTTGTTTTGATATAGTTCTGATCTTAATTTGTGTACACGTTCTTTAGTTTTAGCAAGTGTGTAACTGTCCACTTTATTAAAGAAGTTGGGGGATCATATCTCGTTTTCAATTGAAATAAGTTTAAATTAAGAACAGCAGAAAATGTGTATATGAAATTTAATAGGCGTACAAGGAAGTCATGTGATGTCCACATCAGATTTTTTTAATTTATTTATAAATGGGATTGTCATTTTGAAAATAATAAGATTATGTGAGGGTTACTCAAAAATTAAAGACAAAAATAGCTGTGAAGGCAAAACTGTTTGTAAGAGAGTTTTTTAATTTTCACAATAGTAAATCGGTTACTAAATAATAACTTATAATCAGTTGATTGAATAAAATTGTTTTTTTATTTATTACATCAGAATCTCATTTTATGATAGCGAGTCCTCTTGAAGTTTGTGAATTAGTTGTATAACGAAACAATATGTATAAAGTTGCACGAACTATACAGATTTTTATAAGAAGGTAGAAAAATTTAATGACAGTCAAACTGCAGTGATTGACAGCACCGTTCTGAACGTCCAGTCAAATTTTCAACTCCAGCACTTAAAACTTACGTTGACTCATTCAACAAGATTGTCGGATTAAATTAAGACTGAAAAATTACAAATAAGTGTTTGTGTAGTTACGATATTGTCGCTGACAAGCTCAAGAAGCGTAATATAAGCACAAGGTAGATTCCAAGAAAGTTGACGGAGGAGACAAGACTTCGCATGGGCATAGAACTGAAACAACAGTATCAGTAGGAAGATGATGCTTTTTCACAGTATTCTAACCTGTGTGAGATATGGATTCACCATTATTCACGATTTAAAATGTGGAGCAAGGAGTGGAATCACACAAGTTCACTTATGAAGAAAAAATTCCAAACCCGTCCATCAGCAGGAAAAATCGTAATGACAATTTTTTGGATGCAAAAGAACCAGTTTTTATAAATTTTCTAGAAGCTCAAACAGTAAACAGTGCATATTACTGTGACATGCTTATCAAAAAGTGAAAGAAACCAGCAACGTTGAAAAAACCCTCAGCGAAAAGACATCGTTCTGGTTCCCAGTAACACTAATCCTAATAAGGTAACTAGAAAAACCATCAAAAAATTGGATTGGGAAGTACTACCTCATCACCATACAGTTTTGACTTCCCAGTATCCTCGGATTTCCACTTGTTTTGATTCACTCAAGGAGCCGATGGTAAGAAGTTTAATGACAATGATGGCGTCAAAAAAGATTGCACTAAATTGGTTTCGATATCAAAATGGCTATTTTTCTATAGCCGGCATAAATAAGCTGATTCGGAGTAGGAAAGTGATACTAATGTTGCTGAAGATTAAATTAAAAAATGAAAAAATTTTTACATTGATTAAATCAACTATTTTTTTTTTTTTTTTGTCTTCAGTCATTTGACTGGTTTGATGCAGCTCTCCAAGATTCCCTATCTAGTGCTAGTCGTTTCATTTCAGTATACCCTCTACATCCTACATCCCTAACAATTTGTTTTACATATTCCAAACGTGGCCTGCCTACACAATTTTTCCCTTCTACCTGTCCTTCCAATATTAAAGCGACTATTCCAGGATGCCTTAGTATGTGGCCTATAAGTCTGTCTCTTCTTTTAACTATATTTTTCCAAACGCTACTTTCTTCATCTATTTGCCGCAATACCTCTTCATTTGTCACTTTATCCACCCATCTGATTTTTAACATTCTCCTATAGCACCGCATTTCAAAAGCTTCTAATCTTTTCTTCTCAGATACTCTGATCGTCCAAGTTTCACTTCCATATAAAGCGACACTCCAAACATACACTTTCAAAAATCTTTTCCTGACATTTAAATTAATTTTTGATATAAACAAATTATATTTCTTACTGAAGGCTCGTTTAGCCTGTGCTATTCAGCATTTTATATCGCTCCTGCTTTGTCCATCTTTAGTAATTCTACTTCCCAAATAACAAAATTCTTCTACCTCCATAATCTTTTCTCCTCCTATTTTCACATTCAGTGGTCCATCTTTGTTATTTGTACTACATTTCATTACTTTTTTTTGTTCTTCTTTATTTTCATGCGATAGTTCTTGCGTAGGACTTCATCTATGCCGTTCATTGTTTCTTCTAAATTCTTTTTACTCTCGGCTAGATCAACTATTATAAATCAACTATTATAGTTCCAGAACAATTTGCGTGTTTAATTATTGGATTAACCCTTTTATAATAAATAAAAAAGATAATTTCTAATATAAATCATTTTAAAAATATGTTTAGGTTAAAAGATGAATTAATAATAGAAATAATATAACTTATTATTAATTTATTTTTCTTATACGTACTGTTTTAATACTTTTAATGTAATCATACTTGCTTTTATATTTATAACTGTATGCACCCGTTTGTTGGTATGATTTTTGTTTTTTAATAATTTTACTTTTGAACTAATTAAATCTTAATTTTTTTTTCTAGAATTAACCAATAAATAAACCAACTGTGTTGTTTTTTCTTCTTCTTAATCGCTATATAAATAATAAAGTATTTATTACGCTTATTGTTTTTATTATCGTATTATTATAAATTATGGAGTCGGTTTATGACATGCCTCATTAATATGGGTTAATTTGTGTTATATGTTCCTTGATAACAAAAAATTTAATTGCTAAAGATATAATGAAAATTAATGAACTGTAATCATACGTAAGAAGTTTAATGCGAGATTATTTTTCGTTTCAAAAAACAATGTAGTAGAAAAATTTTAATTTTTTTTTTTTTTTATTTTACTTTTCTTTTAGTAATATTTTTCACGTACTAAAAATGAAAGTTTTTTTATTGGTGTTTCATTTTTATTGTTAATCCATTTTTTTTTTTTTTGCGTACCACCAGACCAGAGTAGCAGCTTGGTCATTGTTTTATTATTATCTGTTTTGACCGCGTAGGATTATTTTAGACAGTACAATATCCAAGTCTTTTCGATGGAATTTTTTGGGCCTTACGATCCTCCCTTTTTACGTTCTGATCTTTGTTCTCTTTCTAGTATTGAAAATGTTCATGTTGTGAGTGTGAAACAAGTGTTTTTATTCTTGATTTTCTTGTTTAATTTTATCTTCTCTGTGGTGTCTTTCACTGTAAGGCCAATTTCCTTCAGATCCTCGTATTTCTCTGAACCATCTGCATCCTGTCATTGTGTTTTTGGATTTGAGATTGTACTGTGCTAGCTGTTTCAGAAGTCTTAAATCTTGCATCCTCTTTGTCCAAAGAATCCTAGTTTCCTCTTGCATACGGTATCAGTGATAAGTTTTACCTCTTTGTACATGATTTTGCCGGGGACAATCCAACACTGCATATCTTTCTGATATACATTTTATTGATGCATAACCATTTTATGAATCTGTCTGTCTTTGATTGTTCATTCAGGAGGAAGAGTGTTTCGGCTGCATAAGTGGCTTCTGATTTTGTAACTGTGTTTTAATCCAGTAGTTTATTAGTCTATAGTGGACACACATATGAACACTTTCTCTTTTTTCTGTTTAGCCTCCGGTAACTACCATTCAGATAATACTTCAGAGGATGAATGTGGATGATATGTATGAGTGTAAATGAAGTGTAGTCTTGTACATTCTCAATCCGACCATTCCTGAGATGTGTGGTTAATTGAAACCCAACCACCAAAGAACACCAGTATCCACGATCTAGTATTCAAATCCGTGTAAAAATAACTGGCTTTACTAGGACTTGAACGCTGGAACTCTCGACTTCCAAATCAGCTGATTTGGGAAGACGCGTTCACCACTAGACCAACCCGGTGGTTCGCACATATGAACACTGCCTTTTATATATATGTATATATATATATATATATATATATATATATATATATGTATATATATATATATATATATATAGAAGATGAATGTCTGTATTTTTCACTGATCTCTATATAATTGGATAGAGGCTTCCACGCATTGGAATTGGTAAAAACTAGCGCCACCAAATGAGTGGCTAGAACTAAATAAAATGAAAATTATGCACATGCGTGTAAGTATAAGAGTAGGATAAAGCCACGTTTTAAACTGATGCAGTAGAAATATTCTGATTTTGTATTTTGAATAAAGTGACCTATTTTGGGTCACTAAATGACCATTCTTTTGGTTATCTGACTTGAGTAAAATAAACATCTCTGCCATCACGATTACAGTCACACAAGCGTACAGTGGTTTTATTTAGTCCCCAGCCACTCATTCTGGGACGCAGGATTATGTTTCAATATTGAACATTTAATTGTATTTTACACCATAAGGTTGTTACAGATCAGTGGTATATTTGTATGTTTCGTAAATATTTTGACACCGGCGCCACCTTACGGGTTCTACGAAAATGTTTCTTTTCACTAACTAATATAAATTGTGAATTTGAGTCAAATCGATCTATAAATACAACCTTTTTTAAATATCTCAACCTCAGAGCCACCTAGCGGATTCATTTTTCGCCAAAATATTTCTTTTTACGTAACTAATATATATTCTGAATGAGTCAAATCGGACCATAAATGCAATTTTATCTAATATTTCAACCCCAGCGCCATCTAGCGGGTCTATTTTTTTTGCAAAAATAGTTTTTTCCATGTATCACATATTCTGAATATTAATCAAATTGGACCATGAATACTTTTTTTCGAAGTATATCGACGCCAGCGCCACCTAGCGGGTCCAAACAAATTCAGAAACCTTCGCGAGCACGCGCACAACTCACTAGTTTCATCCCTATCGGATGAACGGTTTAGGAAGGCATAAGAGACATACAGACAAACAAACATTCATTTTATTTATATATATATATATATATATATATATATATATATATATATAAAAGGCTAATGTTCGTATGTGTGTCCGCTAAAGACCAAAAAACTAATGGACAGATTTACGCGCGGGCAAAGTGTAAAACGGGGAAAAAGGTGGAAAGAGAAAAGGGGAAATCGGTAAAGAGTAAAAAGGAAACTGGGAGAGGGGTGAGGGAGAAGTTGTAAAGGGAAAAGGGGAAGGAGAATAAGTGAAAGGTAAAATTTGTGAAGTTCAGTTTTTTAATTTTTTTATCAAATTTTCAATTGTGTTCATTTAAACTCTCTCTCCCTCTCTCTCTCTCTCTCTCTCTCTATATATATATATATATATATATCAACACCCAACAAATCTACTGAGATAAAATGACGAAAATTTGTATACACGTTCTTTTATAGTGTAAGTGCACACTAAAAAAGGGTTTTTGTGAAATTCCAAGATTTAAGAGTTAAAATAGAATAATAATGAAATTTATTATTTTTTTTAATTTCTCTGTATCAATTGAGATTATCAACGTGATTTTTGGTGTGTGTAATTTTCATGTGAATACCTAAAAACCGTTATTTAAGTTTTTCGAAATTCTAAGTTAAAGGATTAAAATGGGTTAATAATGAAATTTTATGTTTTTTTAATTACTGGGTAAAAAGTGTAGATAGTGACTGCTTTATTTGCAGCGAATAATCTTCGTGTGAATTACTAAACACCAATTTCTAAATTTTTTGAAATTCCATCTTGACGATGGTAAAGAAATTTAAAAAAAAAATTTAAACAATGATTGCAAAGTTTCCTCATTTGCGGCTATATTAAACGATGTATTTAGTAGATTTGGGTTTACAAATGTTCTTCCAATAAATATCTAAAAAGCATTTTCGAGTTTTTTTTTTGAATTTCGATTTTTTAAGGGGTGCGACGATGTACGGCGCTGCGCGTTGGGTCAAACAAGAAAGCCACTTTAAGTGCGACACGACTGTCTGTACCTGCCACTACTTGATAAAAAAAAATCTGATGTGGACATCATATGACTCCCTTGTACGCCTATTAAATTACATATGCACATTTTTTGAAAATGATAAGTACATAAAATGTTATTTCCCTAATAACTTCTGATATTTTTTTGTTGTTATTGAATTATTATTTATCGTAAAAATATTTTTACAATCAGAGATTAATAAATCATTATATTTAAATAAAAAAAAGTTAAAAAAACCTTCCCCTTGTAAGATCCAAATATTTAATTAATTAAAATTTTATTTGGTTATAACTCTAGAACCAATGAAAACAAGTACCACTTATTATGTGATATATCGTTGAAAAACTATAAATGAGAGCTTATTATTACTACAGTTAAGAAAAAGTCCAAAATCCAAGATTTTTTTTTGGATTTTGGGTTGTTTTGGACGCTTTTGTTGGAGTCGATTGCAATCGAAAAGGGAGATGCATAACTAGATGTTACAACAGTCCTGAATCCAAAATTTCAACATCCTACAACTAATCGTTTTTGAGTTATGCGAAATACATACGTAAAGACGTCACGCCGAAACTAGTCAAAATGGATTCAGGGTAGATCAAAATGGATATTTCAGTTTAAATCTGAAAATCGAGATTTTTTGCAATTATAATACTTCCTTTACTTCGTACAAGGAAGTAATAACAATATTTTCAAAATATCAGTTCTGGAACCTTTTTTCTGTTTCGTTGTTTCCAGATCATATAAAAAGAACAAAATTTAATCCTTAATTTGAGTCCTAAGAATCTGGGTTAATTTTACCTAATTTTTTACCAGTTTTACCAAAGGAGCAAAAATCTGGGGGAATTTTTATTCCAGCTTACACTAGTTAATTAAGCGTTCCCGAATTTATATTTATATGAACTTTCACCAGTAGAACATATCACTTCTCTCTCACCCTCTTTTTCTCACTTTTGGTTTAGCCTCCGGAACCACAGTATCGTATTACTTCAGAGGATGATATGTATGAATGTAAATTAAGTGCAGCCTTGTATAGTTTCAGATCGACCGTTCCTGAGTTGTGTGGTTAATTTAAACCCAACGACTAAAGTATACCGGTATCCCCGATCTAGTATTCAAGTATAAAAGTAAAAACTATAAAAGTAACCATTAGACCAACCTGGTGGGCTAGTAAAACATATTCGAAGTTTTTTTTTCACCCCCCCTCCCACGGGACAGATCCACAACAAAGAAAAGCACAACCCACGGGGTTGTCTACTCAAATGGGATCCCTGTCCGCCGTCCTTAAGTCTAGTCCGACAGGTTAGATATTTTCATTGCCTGCCTGTAACCCCTAGGACGGGGTATCCAAGCCCGATTATGTCGTTCCTGGATCCCACTCCAGAAACCGGGATTCGGTCTTGACGCCAATGCCTCCAGTGAAAGCACCCTGTTCAGGGCACTCATACCGGGTCGATCTTTTTCGGGAAGGGATGAGTGAGTCCCGGTGATATTCGTAAGTTTGTTACATTCTACGCGAACAAACTTCTATAATTGTCTTATAACAAAGAAATTATAAATATTATCGAGATACTAACGTAGTACCTTAAAGATAAAAGGATAAGCATTATCGCTCCACAATTTTTAGTTTTTTTGTTTTTGTTTTTACATTTTATTTTACTAATGTGTACGTTCTAATCTGTTTAACTTATCAACGACAAGCAACCCCACCCATGGTCTTCTCAGATGAGGATGATATGTATGGTATGTAAATGATGTGTAATCTTGCACAGACTCAGGTCGATCATTCCTACCGACCGGGTTGGTCTAGTGGTGAACGCATCTTCCCAAATCAGCTGATTTGGAAGTCGAGAGTTCCAGCGTTCAAGTCCTAGTAAAGCCAGCTATTTTTACACGGACTTGAATACTAGATCGTAGATACCGTTGTTCTTTGGTGGTTGGGTTTCAATTAACCACACATCTCAGGTATGGTCGAACTGAGAATGTACAAGACTACACTTCATTTACACTCATACATATCATCCTCATTCATCCTCTGAGGAATTATCTGAACGGTAGTTACCGGAGGCTAAACAGGAAAAAGAAAGAAAGGCCGACCATTCCTAAAAGGTATGGTTAATTGAACCCCAATTATCAAAATACACCGGTCCAGTAGTAAAATACATATAAAAACAATTTTACTACGATTTGAATCTCAGAACTTTTGACTTCAAAAATCACAGTTATTAAACAAGTAATTTGCGACGAGTTAAGCAGTAGGCTAAATATATTAAAAAAATAAAAAGGATTTATTCAGGCCGACCATTCCTAAATGGTGTGATTGAAAACAGTCACACAATGGTGTGGCTAAACAGGAAAAAGAAAGAAAGGCCGACCATTCCTAAAAGGTATGGTTAATTGAACCCCAACTATCAAAGTACACCCGTCCAGTATTAAAAAATATATAAAAATAATTATCTTTTACTAGGATTTAAATCTCAGAACCTTTGACTTCAATCAGCTATTAAACAAGTAATTTGCGACGAGTTAAACAGTAGATATAGCTAGGCTAAATATATTAAAAAAAAGATTTATTCTAAAGTAATCTATAAATGTAATTTATTAATAAATTATTCGTTTTTGTACTTACCAAAAAAAATAAAAAATTACAATCTTCTTAAAACTTTTTAATAAAATCTTGGTTGTCACTAAACACAAAATTAACTTTTAAAAAAAAAAAAAAACTTATTTAATACTAGGTAATTTCGTTTCAAAATTTATAAAAAGTAAAAAAATAAAATACTGTCACGGAATATATACTCGGTAATAATTCTAAATAAAAATTGTTAAAATAAATAATTGTTCAATTGAAAAATAAATTTAAAAAATTGAAATTATTATTTTTCAGCGATTTTGTAATTTTTTGTTGATATAATTTTTTTATTATTTCACGTTCGTTTTTGTTTTTTGTTTTTTTTTTTTTGTTACTCGATCGTTGTTACTTGTTAAGTAACTTTCGTAAAACTGTTCGTATAGTAGTATTAATTAATGCTTATATAGTTCGTCGTAGTTCGATGATGATTTCTATTTCTCTCTCTCTCTCTCTCTCTTTCTCTCTCTTTCGCTCAATTTTTCCTTTTATTATTATATATTTTTTTTTAAATTAAATTCTGATAACATATAAACTCTAGCCAGCATGGCACCAAATCGATAAATAAATTAATAAACTGTACATTATTTTTTTCTCATCAATTTAAATTTTAGATAAATAATAATAAAATCATGAACATTCCAATATATATTATCTATGATTTAAATTGATTTATATCTGTTATTTTATTTTGTTTTGTAGTAATCATTAATAATTAGAAATATTTTTGACTTGACATATCTCTTTTAATTTACTTTATAATGTACTGATGTACTACTATTTAACAAAGCAAACTGTTCATATACAGAGTGTTTCACAAAGCTCTCCTTGGACTTTCATAATCTATTCTACTCGTGGAAATAATGAAAAAAATTCATATAGACGTATAGACTAAAATGCTTCGTTTGCGAGTTACGACTAGTGAAAGATTTCGCTCGGATTTCAGCTACCCTGATAAAATTAGGACGTATTGATATTTTTAGGACGTTAATTAAGGAGAAGAATTAGATATTTGTTATAGTTTTTGACCTGAATAATCGAATAAAAAAGGTCTCAGAACCGTAGTTGCAGTAGTTTTTGTGAAATCTAGGATGAAAACCAGTAAATTGGAGTAAAAGAATATGTTTATTTATATATACAAGATGATTTAGGAGGATAAGGCAATACTTTGCGTTACTTGGTAATACTTTGCATACTTGGCGTTTATAGACCTAGAAAAGGCATTCGATAACGTAGACTGGAATAAAATGTTCAGCATTTTAAAAAAAATTAGGGTTCAAATACAGAGATAGAAGAACAATTGCTAACATGTACAGGAACCAAACAGCAACAGTAACAATTGAAGAACATAAGAAAGAAGCCGTAATAAGAAAGGGAGTCCGACAAGGATGTTCCCTATCTCCGTTACTTTTTAATCTTTACATGGAACTAGGAGTTAATGATGTTAAAGAACAATTTAGATTTGGAGTAACAGTACAAGTTGAAAAAATAAAGATGCTACGATTTACTGATGATATAGCAATTCTAGCCGAGAGTAAAAAGGATTTAGAAGAAACAATGAACGGCATAGATAAAGTCCTACGCAAGAACTACCGCATGAAAATAAACAAGAACAAAACGAAAGTAACGAAATGTAGTAGAAATAACAAAGATGGACCACTGAATGTGAAAATAGGAGGAGAAAAGATTATGGAGGTAGAAGAATTTTGTTATTTGGGAAGTAGAATTACTAAAGATGGACGAAGCAGGAGCGATATAAAATGCTGAATAGCACAGGCGAAACGAGCTTTTAGTCAGAAATATAATTTGTTTACATCAAAAATTAATTTAAATGTCAGGAAAAGATTTTTGAAAGTATACGTTTGGAGTGTCGCTTTATACGGAAGTGAAACTTGGACGATCGGAGTATCTGAGAAGAAAAGATTAGAAAGAAGCTTTTGAAATGTGGTGCTATAGGAGAATGTTAAAAATCAAATGGGTGGATAAAGTGACAAATGAAGAGGTATTGCGGCAAATAGATGAAGAAAGAAGCATTTGGACAGACTTATAAGCCACATATTAAGGCATCCTGGAATAGTCGCTTTAATATTGGAAGGACAGGTAAAAGGAAAAAATTGTGTAGGCAGGCCACATTTGGAATATGTAAAAGAAATTGTTAGGGATGTAGGATGTAGAGGGTATACTGAAATGAAACGACTAGCACTAGATAGGGAATCTTGAAGAGCTGCATCAAACCAGTCAAATGACCGAAGACAAAAAAAAAGGCAATACTTTAACAAGTCATTCTAGAGGCTAAAAATAAGAAAAAAGTTCATATAAACATAGGTCCGAAAACGCTTCGTTTGCGAGTTATACAGAGTGAAAGATTTCGCCCGAGTTTCAGTTCCTCCGGGTAAATTAAGGCTTTATGAAATTCTGGGTAGGTCAATTAAGGGGCAAATTCAATCGTTTCTAATGGTTTTTGAGCTGGGAAATCGAAGAAAATAGGTCCCAGAACTTTATCTCTCTTAGTTTCAAAGATATCCCATGTAAACGCCAAAAATAGGGTCAAAAAACACATTTTTTTACGTTTGATGTACAATAAGGTTGTTAAATTGGCAATAAATCATACATTTTTTGAACATATATTGTAGAGAATTTAATTTTAAGAAGATTCATGTAAATAATGTCAACAGAAAACAAGTAAAATTTTAAACATTTTATTAGTCCTCTAAACATTACCTAAAACGTTTGTCTGAGACAGTTTTTGATATGATCGACCCTTATGGCAAGGGATGACCAAATTTTTTCTGGATTTGTAAGAAGGTGGGACTTATTGTATGCTAAACGTGTGAAACTTTTTTCACCTGCAATCATTGTCATATTGAATAAATATGTGTAAGAAAGAAGCGTATAATTACGAATTAAATATTTAAGAAAAGGAAATATTATATACCAGACGTTTATGAGAAAGAAAGACTTTATTTTTTATTTTTAATTATTAGACACGGCGATGCTTCGCTATTGCTAGAATTGAGTATATATGTATTGATAATGAACACAATTTAAAGTTTGAAAAAACATTAACAAAATGAACATTACGGAACTTCACAAAATTTAACCTTTACCTTTATGAAAGTCAAAATGTAAATAAATCAAATTGTCAAAACAGCACTATCTATCGGATTTAATTCAAACTACTCTTTAAACACAGTAGTTGGTTCAAAATACCTCTAACTTTCTTTCTACTGTTCAAATCGAGGATTTTAATAGCTTTAAACCTTATCTGGACAACGCGGAACATTTTGAAAAAACCCGCACGTAAATCGATCTAGTAGCGTTTTAGTTTATAGCGGACACACAAACGAACATTTTATATATATATATATATATATATATATATATATATATATATATATATATATATATAGAAGAATAAAGTCTGTTTGTATACTTGTTTATTTTTTTCGTAAATATCTCAACCCCAGCGCCACCTAGCGGGTCCATTTTTCGCAAAAATATTTCTTTTCACGTTGTTTCGTTACTAGTTTGAACCAGCTAGTGCTGCTCTCTGGTTTCTATTAACGCTGGCTTGCGAGCCAGTTCATACATTCATTCGAGTTAAGAATCCCCCGTCTGGCGCGGTCATGTATTTCGTCGTCTAATGTGACTTAATGTTATTTAGTATTTTTACGAATTAAATTCAGTTACTTAGAAGAGTATTATTGTCTCATCATTCTTTCATCAACAGTTAATACAGTCCATCCTAGCTCTAAAGACTTAACACACGTAACTAATATTTATTTTGAATATGAGCCAAATCGGACCATAAATATAATTTTTTTTAAATATTTCTCGAGCCCAGCGCCACCTATCGGGTCTAAACTAATTCATAAACCTTCGCAGGAAGGTTTATAGTTACCCGTACGGGACAAAAAATATCCATTTTTATATATATAGAAGATAAATTACCGAATGATTTTTAAAAAAAAAACACAATAAGATTATATTAAAATAAATCAGATGTTTTCCTTTTATAGAAACAATATTACTTGGTTAATAAAAACAAGATAAAACTGAATAAATTCTATTCTCATTAATTAACTCATATATTTATCAGTTAACTCTGGCAATCCTATTTTTTTAATGTCCACTGATTTTATTCAATTATCTTTTCTTAATCGAATTTATGAACTAACAATAGGTTATAATAACAATAATATATATTTTTTGCATTATTTTTAATTCATTGTCTAAATAGCAAGCGCTTTAACAGAGCAATAGTTCTTGAAGGGAAAGTATTGTAATCGATCCAGTTTGGTCATATTCGGTTTTCACCGGATCTTGACGTTTTGATCCATAAGGAACCCAAAAAACCGTATAGAAATATTCCGGATGTTTGTATATACGTGTTTATATTCGGTATTGGCCTCTAAATCATGTTATATCTCCAGAATTACTAGACCGATTTTCACCAAATTTTATCAGATATATGGGGCATTCATGCCATTAAATTTTCAACTTAAAAGGTCAAAGGGGGTGAGGTTGTAGAGCAAGGTCATCCTCTCAGTACTCGGGATTTCGTTTAAGATTATATTTTTGTTAGACACGTTTGTTAACGATTAAAAAATAATATTTATAAAAAAAGTTTCGCAAAATCGCACCTGCACCCCCCCCCAAAAAAAAAAACGGTGTTGCAGTCGTCTACTATGTTGTGACATCACAGTTGAGCGGTAGATTTAAATAAATTAATAAAGTTTAAAAAAGTAACTCGATCGCCCGGTTGACTCGGTACCTGGTGCGTTAGCACACGGCTACACCAGTCTGCCGACTGTACAAGCAAAATTTGTGTTCTATGTATTTTGTGAAATTACATTAGTTTAGTTAGTACCGATTGTCGCCGCTAGTACCGCCACGCTCGCGCGAATTAAATACGGTATGCGCGCGCGCCTACCGTATTTAAAGAATATTATATTTAAATAAAATGATAAATATTTTTAATTAATTTGTGTAAGTCGAGCATTAGAAACAGCTGTTTTGCCACCTTTTTATTTTGTAATGCTATTGTCTAATCAAGGTTTTTCCTTGATGTCCCTTGATCCTTCCATGCAAACGTTGGAATAGTTTTTTTTTATTATTCGTTGTATATAAAACCTAAGCTCTTATCACCGTAGGGCTCTTTATGTAGGAATAACCGTCTTGAGAGGGTTATTATTTGCGGTTTGCGAATAGGACACACTACGCTTACTCATAGATATCTGATGATTCAGACTGATACACTCGTTTGTGTTCGCTGCGTCTGCCAATTGACAGTACACCACATCCTTGTGGATTATATCTGTTATACGTCATAAGTTTTATTTAGGAGCCGACACGCGAAATACGTTGGGAACAATGAAACAATGTTATCTAATCTTTTACGATTACTCACAGCCGTGCGTCTGGATTCAGATATTTGATTAAAATTATCATGTTTCTGTCTTTTGACGTTCGGCAGTTGTATTGTTTTATGTTAGATTTTTAATATTGTTTTTATTTTCAAATCTAATTTTGTTTAAACTTCAAATCTAATATTAGATTCCGCATAGGCATATTATATCGATCAAATGTAGATCATTTGAAGAGTCGGATGGGGTCCTGATGGCTGACCTGAAGAAACTGGGAGAAGGTACTTCCGAAGCTGGCGTCTCCAACCACATGCCAGTAAAACAGAAGTGTCATGCTTCCATCTGAGTAACAAGTTCGCTAATAGGGAGTTTAAAAATTCTATTCGAGAATGCATGGCTCTTCCAGAATAAGACACCAAAATACCTAGGCGTGACACTTGATAGAACGTTTTCATTTAACGAGCACCTAATGAAAACTGCAGAGAAATTGAAAGCGAGAAACAACATTATACATAACCTCTGTGGAACAACGTGGGGAGCATCGGCTTCCACTTTGCGCACATCGGCTCTGAAGCTCGTCTTCTCGGCTGCAGAATATTGTGCGCCAGTATGGCTTAACAGCCCTTATGTTCATAGAATTGATGCTCAACTTAATAAAACTATTACAATGATTGCCGGGGTTATCAAGTCTACTCCTCTGGAATGGCTCCCGGTATCGAGCCACATACCATCCCAAATCTGCACCGTATGAACTTTCTTGTACGAGAGTACAAGAAGATTATGGATAATCGAAATCTACCAATATATGAGGACATTGACGATGCCAATCGATCTAGAAAGCCACCTATCAAAACAGTCAATTGCTGCTACAGAGGAAGGATTTCACCTAACTGACGCCTGGCTTCGAGAATGGACCACAAAGCAGAATAACCAAATCCCATGTATTACTCAAAAGCCGCCAATTTTTGACTTGCCATGTAAGACGTGGTCAACGCTAAACAGAATACGAACTTAGCATGGTTGGTGCGTCTATTTCCTGTTTAAATGGGGTAAAACACCGACGTCCCTTTGCGAGTGTCATGAAAATCAAACTGTTAAACACATCACAGAAGTTTGCCCTGGGACAGCTTCTGAAGGGAACCCTGAAGATTTTCTGATGGTGACTCCAGAATGAGTAGCTTATATTAATTTGTTAGATGTTTCTTTGTAAATTTTGACTGTAATTGGCGTTGTGTTTTGGTGCCATACGCTAAATAAATAAATCGTTTTAATTTTTAATCATATACTATGGTAATTTTGTGCCCTGGCGCTGATAACGACACCTCATTGTGCGGCCAGAAAGAAAAATTTATAACATAATAAAGTTGTAGATTTCTTGATAGCTTTATATATATGAAGTATAAACTCTTAAAAAATATTTTTAAGAGAGTTTTTAAAAAAAAAATTTATATTTTATTTTTAAGTGGTAGGGTTTAATTTTTTTTTTAATTGTTATATTATTTATACACGCATTGCAGATAACGAATTTACTTAAATAAAGTTTTCTCTAAAATGCTTCCGAAGAAACTCGAAATTGGATTTTTCGCGATATCCCACCTCTCAGTTACTGAGTTTTGAAAAAAAATTATATGATCAATGCCTCATGTATAAAAATATTTAAGCTAAATTTTAAGAAAATCGGTTCGGTCAATATCGGGATATTAGGCTAAAAGCAGTGCGACACAAATATATATATATATATATATGTATCTTTTTTTTTTTAATGAGTTAATTGGACATTAAAACGTGAAAATTTAGTAAAAATCCGATACTACATTTTTGGCATAATCACCATACTTTCTTTTTTAATATACATGGTGTCCCATATAAAACGCAACCCATCCTTATATTGGTAGATATTGAAATAATAAAAAGGCATGTGTAAATGTAAATGTAAATTTTATTACCATCCATTACCTTACATTTAGAGTAAATGTTAGAAGTGGCCGCCATCTTCTTGAATACAAGCTTCAATTCTTTTTACAGCGTTTCTTGCAACTTTTTTCAAAGTTTGTGGCTGGATATTTAATACAGCTTGTTCAATATTGACTTTCAATCGTTCAAGTGTTCGTGGTTTGTTGCTGTAGGCTTTTTCTTTGAGGTAACCCGGTAGAAAGAAATCCGCCGCAGTCAAATCTGGAGATCTTGGTGGCCACAAGCCTAGAACGATAACACGATTACCAAAGAATTCCTCGACGAAATCAGAAGTTGAACCTGCGTAGTGCGATGTCGCACCGTCATGTTGTAGCCGGCAGTGTTTGTCTTCCTCTTCCAAGAATGCGATGAACTGAAATAAAATTTCCTGATATCGTTGTGCATTAATGGTGTACTCGAAAAAAATAGGACCGATTATTTTCTTCCGCGATATCGCACACCACACGCCCGACTTCTGCGGGTGTAATTGTTTTTCGTGATAAACGTGGGAATTTTCAGCGCCCCAAATTCTACTGTTAAGGCTGTGCCGTCCGAATGAAACCGTACTTCATCTTTGAAAAATAACGAATCCATGTCGTTAATTCCCTCACGCAGAAAACGACGGAACCGTTGACAATATTGTAGCCGTTTTTCTTTGTCGGGCTCAAGAAGTCGATGAACCGTTTGAATGCGATAAGATCGTAATTGTAATTGTTTGGTCGCCCGATGAACAGTCGATTTAGACAAATTTATTTCAGCAGGCAAACGTCTGATCGATTTATTTGGCGAGGCGAGTAATCGGTCTTTGATTTCAGTGACTGTATCTGTATTCAACACCGACGCAGATCTTTTGTGTTCCTTGTTATTAACAGAAGCGTCTCTCTAAATTTTGCAATTAACCTTAATACTGATATTTTGTTAGGAGGTGGTTTATCCGGGTACTTATGGTGAAACAAATCTTGTACTGCCACCGCTGATTTCGTACTGAAGTACGACTCGACAATGATAACACGTTCATCTAGCGAAAACATCATCTTGTCTCTAGCAATACACTGAACGTTATGATTGCATTGTTGTTACTATCGGTAGTGTTCTACTGCGTCGCCGCGATGTTCAGATGTTGGACGAGTCCATTTCAGTAACGAGTAAGGGAGTAAGCTTGACTTTTGAAATTTCATGGATGAGTGATTGATGGGTTGCGTTTTATATGGGACACCTGTATATAAATATATTTAACTATGTAACTTTAAATATATCTTCTCTTTCCTCTGCTCTCCTGGGCTGGATCTGCAATCCAGTTTAGTTCAAC
The DNA here is from genome assembly GCF_047948215.1 of Lycorma delicatula. Taxonomy (NCBI): domain Eukaryota; kingdom Metazoa; phylum Arthropoda; class Insecta; order Hemiptera; family Fulgoridae; genus Lycorma; species Lycorma delicatula. The sequence goes on along the minus strand of NC_134467.1, from coordinate 37,896,007 downwards.
CTTGCTTCCTTTAACTCAAACGAGCCTTCCGGCATACTGGTAATATCCGGCACGGCAGGTCGTCTCACCGGGTCTGGATCTTTTGATTCTTCGATTCGCCTGCCTTAAACAACCGGATAGAAGTGAACCGAGCCTGACTATGTCGTTCCCGGACCCCACTCAGCGGACGGGTCTTTTTATCTCTCTTCCTCTTTTTTGTTTCCCTTTCCTGTTCCTTTTTTTTTTTGTTCTATCTCGACATTAAAGTCTCTGATCCATTCCTGACAGTTTGTCTCTTTAGTTTTTACGATCTGTGTGACTAGGTTCTCAAGTCACCGAGATTTTAAACGAACAGATCGTAATGAATGGATCTATATTGTAAGGATGAATTTATCCTAAAAAGATCGAAGTAAATCTATCAAAAGTAAAACCCAACCAATTTAAAAATCCAAATGAACCACCAGAAATAAAATATTCAAACAATCAGAATCAATTGAACTATATCTTGTATTACAAGATCAGGAAAAAAAAACAGTTATAAAAAATACCAGAAAAGAAATATTTCAAAAACCATACAGAAAAATAAATAAAAAACAACTAAAATCATTTAAAAATACTAATCACTTCAAATACAAAAAAGAGGTATATATAAATTATTTTTTTTTAAAATAAATAATTAATTTTAAACTCAAAGGGGAGAAAATAAAAAAATAATCATCCTCAAATAATACAAAATAGCTATTCTATTCCAAATAATAATAGTATTATTATTTAATATTCTATTCAAAAATAGAATAACTGTTCTAGCTGCATTCGTTGGGAAACGATCAACTTATCCAAAAATAAATCAGAAAATACAATTTCGATACCTCATTACGTATAATTTTTTTTAATTTTCTTTCTTATTTCTTTCATAATTTTAATATGCTAAAATTATAACATTTAATTAATCCATATACAATATTTTCAACATATAGGATATATTTTCATTTTTACCTGACTGTACTTATTATGTTCTAATTCGACGTAAAATTTAGGTCAACAGCTTATCTGGTCGACTATTAGTTTTCATTTCACAAACACAATATTTAATAGATCGTAGTAGATAGATCAATATTGTTCTGTTATTATATTTTTTTCTCTTGCTTTTATTTCATCAGTAATGTTATCATCATCGTACGATATTGTTTAACTTTCTTTAATTATTATCAGTTATTTATTTTTTATTTTACGATTGTAATAAATTGTTTTAATTAATAAAATTAAACTGTTTTGGTAGTAATGTTAAATCACTAGGAATGTAATTAATGTATGGGATTGTTAAATGATCGCGTGTGTTCAACAGTCTCCCTCTTTCCACTATCTTTCTCTGTTCTCTCTCTTTCTCTCTCGCTCTCTCTCACTCCCTCTCTCTTTTATGCAAATAATCGTTATAGTAAATTTGATTACTTTTTTAACTTTTTTGACCTCATCGTGTTATGCTATATTCTATTTTCTCGTTTCAGTTTACGTATTATTTGTTTTCTCCTTTACTATAATTTTTCTATTCATGTTTATGTCCATGTTGCCCTTTAAGTTCTATTTCCTCTTCCGTTTATTTTATTATTTGTTTTAGCATAATAAATTTTCTTACGTTCTATCTGTTTTTATCGATATATTTACGTATTATTTTTTTTTTTTTTGTCTTCAGTCATTTGACTGGTTTGATCCAGCTCTCCAAGATTCCCTAACTAGTGCTAGTCATTTCAATTCAGTATACCCTCTACATCCTACATCCCTAACAATTTGTTTTACATTTTCCAAACATGGCCTGCCTACACAATTTTTCCCTTCTACCTGTCCTTCCAATATTAAAGCGACTATTCCAGGATGCCTTAGTATGTGGCCTATAAGTCTGTCTCTTCTTTTAACTATATTTTTCCAAATGCTTCTTTCTTCATCTATTTGCCGCAATACCTCTTCATTTGTCACTTTATCCACCCATCTGATTTTTAACATTCTTCTATTACACCACATTTCAAAAGCTTCTAATCTTTTCTCCTCAGATACTCCGATCTAAGTATAGTTAGATTTAAACTAATTGTTCTGTATTCTTCACATTTATCTGCCCCTGCTTTCTTTGGTATCATTACTATAACACTTTTTTTGAAGTCTGACGGGAATTCCCCTTTTTCATAAATATTACACACCAGTTTGTATAATCTATCAATCGCTTCCTCACCTGCACTGCGCAGTAATTATACAGGTATTCCGTCTATTCCAGGAGCCTTTCTGCCATTTAAATCTTTTAATGCTATCTTAAATTCAGATCTCAGTATTGTTTCTCCCATTTCATCCTCCTCAACTTCCTCTTCTTCCTCTATAACACCATTTTCTAATTCATTTCCTCCGTATAACTCTTCAATATATTCCACCCACCTATCAACTTTACCTTTCGTATTATATATTGGTGTACCATCTTTGTTTAACACATTATTAGATTTTAATTTATGTACCCCAAAATTTTCCTTAATTTTCCTGTATGCTCCGTCTATTTTACCAATGTTCATTTCTCTTTCTACTTCTGAACACTTTTCTTTAATCCACTCTTCTTTCGCCAGTTTGCACTTCCTGTTTATAGCATTTCTTAATTGCCGATAGTTCCTTTTACTTTCTTCATCACTAGTATTCTTATATTTTCTACGTTCATCCATCAGCTGCAATATATCGTCTGAAACCCAAGGTTTTCTACCAGATCTCTTTATTCCGCCTAAGTTTGCTTCTGCTGATTTAAGAATTTCCTTTTTAACATTCTCCCATTCTTCTTCTACATTTTCTACCTTATCTTTTTTACTCAGACCTCTTGCGATGTCCTCCTCAAAAATCTTCTTTACCTCCTCTTCCTCAAGCTTCTCTAAATTCCACCGATTCATCTGACACCTTTTTTTCAGGTTTTTAAACCCCAATCTACATTTCATTATCACCAAATTATGGTCGCTATGAATGTCTGCTCCAGGGTAAGTTTTGCAGTCAACGAATTGATTTCTAAATCTTTGCTTAACCATGATATAATCTGTCTGATACCTTGCAGTTTCGCCTGGCTTTTTCCAAGTGTATATTCTTCTATTATGATTTTTAAATTGGGTGTTGGCAATTACTAAATTATACTTCGTGCAAAACTCTATAAGTCGGTCCCCTCTTTCATTCCTTTTGCCCAGCCCGTATTCACCCACTATATTTCCTTCCTTGCCTTTTCCAATGCTTGCATTCCAATCTCCAACTATTATTAAATTTTCATCTCCTTTTACGTGTTTAATTGCTTCATCAATCTCTTCGTATACGCATTCTACCTCATCATCATCATGGGCGCTTGTAGGCATATAGACGTTAACAATCGTTGTCGGTTTAGGTTTTGATTTTATCCTTATTACAATGATTCTATCGCTATGCGTCTTGAAATACTCCACTCTCCTCCCTATCTTCTTGTTCATCACGAAACCTACTCCTTCCTGCCCATTATTTGACGCTGAGTTAATTACTCTAAAGTCACCCGACCAAAAGTCGCCTTCCTCTTCCCACCGAATCTTTAAAAGATATATATATATATTTTGTTTTAAGTAAATTTTTGGAAATATTCTTTGCTATAATAATACTGAGCGATTCAGAAGGAAAGAGAAATAATTTGGGAACTGATTCTAGAGCTTGAAATAAGCTAAAAATGTTAACGAGTTCTAGAGAAAAATTTCCCCCGGTGAAATAAGGTCATATTGGCATTTTTAAGGTGTTGTAAAAGTAGGAAACTTAATGGTTTCTTATGTTTTTTGACCTGAAAAATTGAATTAAATAGGTCCCAGAACTGTATCTTTCAAATTTACCATGATATCCAAAGTATAATAGAAAAATTCGGTGACAAAATACGCGTTTTTTTTTTTTAAGTTTCAAGTACAATAAATTTGTTAAATAAAAAATTTATTTCCTTTTCTCCCTTCCTCTTTCCCCCTTTTTCCTTTTCTTTCTTCTCTTTTCCCTTTTCATTTACTTTTCCCCGTTTTTCTTTTTTCTATTTTCCCCTTATTTTCTGTTCCTTGTTTCGGGTTTTCCCTTTCTCCCTTTTTTCCCTGCGCGTAAATCGGTCCAGTAGTTTTTTAGTCTATAGTTAACACACATATCGGAAATATTGAAATGGAATCGTAAAATATTTAGTATATCATGTGTTGCTTTTACGTCCAACAGATAGCGCGATTTTTTTTTAAAAAACGTGTTTTTACCTGTCACAAGTGTGACATCTTAGTTATATAAAAACGCGCGTATTCGAATGCAACGTCGTGTCAAAATTTCAAAGCAATCGGTGAAGAAGTTTCGGAGATTTAAGATTTTGAACAAACTAACACTTATATTTTTATTTATATCGATTATACTGTAATTGTCCAATAAATAGAAAGTTGGAAGTAAAAAAATATATTTTCAACTTTTTTTTTTCATTGTGAAATCTTTTTTTAATAGGCTTTGATATTAAAAAAAAAAAAAATGCAATTTGGATGCGTCCTGCCGGCACCACTTTGATAGATTGTTTTAGATTGTACGCTCTGTCTACTTTGATAGAATTACACAAGTTAATTATTAGTAGAATAAAAAGAAATCATTGATTATAATAAATTTTAAAACTTATTATGTTATTAAAAACATTCATAAAAAGTACATTGACCTTTAATGAAAGGTCAGTGAATTTATTCATAATTATCAGCAAAATAAAAAAATAAAATTTAGATAAATTTAAAAATGATAATTATCAAGGTATTTTAATGATTTATATTAATTAGAGATAGATAATAAATTATCCTTATTAGAACAGTTTATAGATTATAAAAGAAAAAAAGAATCATTAAAATTATGTCACAGTTGATAACAATTATGTTGTCTATATTACAACTTTCATTCATTATTCTGTTAGTAGCAGTATCTGGGGCATTGAAAGACGACTTATCTTTTTTTTGTAAAAAAAAACGTAATTTCCCCTGGTATTTTTTTTTTTTTTATTATAACGCGTAATATTACAGTAGTCTTTCCTGGTTTACGCGGAAAAAATCTAGAATATTTTTTATTTAATCGTTCCATTTACAATTATTTTTTTTTTTGTTTTTTATTTTGAAATTGTCACTTTATAACATTTTATAAATTTTATGTAAAACGACCGCAAATTCATCTTATTCGTAAATTATGTACGTCTGGATATCAAATTATATTATATTAAAAAAATTTAATAATCTTTATATAAAAATATATTTAAAAAAATGAATTTATATAGAACCAAAATATACATCCTTATAGATGATAATAGTAAATAAACTGCAACTTGTTACTTTCCCATTTGAAATAAATTATTGAAAAACATATGAGTTCAATTTACGTACCTTGAGGAACACTCAAAGATGGAACCCAAAGGATGTATCCTTATATATGATAATAGTAAATAAACTGCAACTTGTTACTTTTCCATTTGAAATAAAGTACGAGTTCAATTTACGTACCTTGAGGAACACTCAAAGATGGAACCCAAAGGATATATCCTTATAGTTGATAATAGTAAATAAACTGCAACTTGTTATTTTCCCATTTGAAATAAATTATTGAAAAAAGTACGAGTTCAATTTACGTACCTTGAGGAACACTCAAAGATGGAACCCAAAGGATATATCCTTATAGATGATAATAGTAAATAAACTGCAACTTGTTACTTTCCCATTTGAAATAAATTATTGAAGAAAGTACGAGTTCAATTTACGTACCTTGAGGAACACTCAAAGATGGAACCCAAAGGATATATCCTTATAGATGATAATATTAAATAAACTCCAACTTGTTACTTTCCCATTTGAAATAAATTATTGAAAAAAGTATGAGTGCAACTTACGTACCTTGAGGAACACCTATTTTATATACATAAAAATAACATCTACGGAGCTATTAATGATTAAAAATATTCCATTTTGGAAACTTTTTATACCATTCACCAGTGCAGTTAAATAGCATTATATAGTTTTATTAGGTAAAAGTTTATGACAAAAGAAATTGAAAACCTAAGGAAAAAATCTAAAGGACTTGGTACTAATATTTTGACTTTTGCAGATGATTTAATACTCTTAGAAAAAACAGAAGAAGAAGAAGATTTAAAACTCCAATTCTTAGAAAACACAGAAAATAGGTTTACATGTTTTTTGGGGGAAAAAACTGAATGATGCAGTCAAATAAAACCCAAGAAATTTTAAGTATCAGAAAATAAAACAATCAAAAGGATTAATAAATTCTAATATTTAGGATAAGTAATAATCCCAATAGGATTAAATAAATAAAGAAGGATTGATAGCTAGAGTACAGAAAATAGAAACTGTGTATCATTTAATTGGAAAACTTTACAATAAAAATTTCATATCAAGAGCCAAATTAATACATTATAAAATAGTAATCCTTTTGGAAACTTTATACATTTAAGAAATTATTAATATTCTCTGGCAAAAACATAACCACAGTTGAAAACAAGAATTCTCAGAAAAATATACTGCATGGTCCGAAATATAAGGATAGAAAGAACAGATTAAGAAAACGTATATCAAGAAATAGAAAATGTTGAATCAACGATGAGGAAATGAAGGTTAACATTCTATGGGCTCTGTATTGAACGAATAGAAACAGACAAACAAACAACATTTTTAATATTTTTTTTTTTTACTTTTAAGGCCGCAAAGGACCACTTTAGTCAGAATAATTCAAGTATTTTTTGCCGATCTTTTGGCCTTTAAGTTCTTAGCTTATACTTTCTCCCAATATTTAGTCATTCTTAATGATCTTGCTTTACTATCCTTTTCTGAATAAACCCTTTTTGTATAATTAAAAGTTCTTACTTTAAAGTTGGTATTCGGATCTTTAATAACAAATTTTAATTTCTTTGATCCATAATGGCGGATTTTTTAAAGACCAAAATCAATCGGTAATCCTATCCTGCAGTAATCTTAACAAGTGTGCACAGAAAGAAATTTGCTTCTTTTTCATGGTATCAATTAAGGATTCCAAGTTTTCGTACAGAAATTTATTAGGCAATAATCTGTACTGATTTTCGTGTTTATATTGTTTGTTTATGCAGGTTCTAAGAATCCTGCGTTCAACTTTAAGCAAAGGTCCAGTCCTATTTTTCTGATTTAGTCTAAATAAAGTCTCGCTCATGTAAGTAATTACCGGTTTAACCACAGTTTTGTAATGTCTAATTTTAGTGTTAATCAAGAGCGATTTTTTGTTGTAAGTATTTTTGGTTACTTGTAGCATTTTAAATAATTTATTAAGTCTTTCAGTCGAATTTTGTTTTTCGTTACAATTACAAGTAATGATCTCTCCAAGATATTTAAATGTTTCTACAAGTTCTACTTTGTTTCCATTAATATTCACAGAATCAATAACTAAAGGATCAATAGCCATCATTTTAGTCTTTTCGTAAGAAATCTTAAGTCCAATTTTATTCGCAAGTTCTTCTATACTTGTTATTTGTATTCTGGCTTCTGCGATACTATTGCTAATGTAAAATTTTTATCTTTTAGTTAATTACTCCTCTGATATTGTCGGACAATATTCTCCTAAGTCAGACTTGATCATCATTTCACTTATATGTTTTTTGATGCCAGTCATGTAATCAATCTTTGGTTTGATTTAATACTTCTGATCTTAATTTGTTTACACGTTCTCTAGTTTTTAGATTTTCTCTCTCTTTGTATTCATCATCCTCTCTTAATATTTTTATTCTTTCCTTAGTCTGAAAGTTTTCTTCCTGTTTATCATTATCATCTTCTCTTAATTTGTTTATTCTTCCCTTGTTCTTAACATTTTCTTCCTCTTCATATTCATCTTTCTGTCATTTTTTTGAGATATATTTCTTCATGTTATCTTTCTTTTTCTTGTATGATAGTTTCTTTTTTGTTTTGGATTATTCACCAAATAATCTAATAATAAATACTGAATATTTTACACCGTAATATCGAAATTAACATTTGTAACCGGTATGCAGGAGTTCATTACACAGAATAGTTTAATTATTATTAACTTTTATTTATACAACACACCAGAAATCTGAATAGTACGAATAATACTGATCTAGTAATACGAGTAATAAAGGGACTTTTACTCTATCGTAATATTTTATGTAAGATTGTTGAATTAATAGTAATTGTATAAAGATTTAATGTTAATAAAAAATTATATTTCCGCAATTGTGTAACTGTTCACGTTATTAAAGAGTTGGAGGATTGTATCTCATTTTCAAATGAAATAAGTTTAAGTGAAGTGCACTAAAAACTGTGTATATGTAATGTAATAGGCATACAAGGAAGTCATGTGGTGTCCATGTCAATTTTTATTTTTTTATTTTCATTGTTCTGTTTTGTTTTCAATAAAATTTTTTTTTTTTTTTTTAGTATATAGAAATTTTTTTCAAAACATTTGTGTTGGGCAAGTCCGGAGAGTTATTAATCAAAATACAAGAGAGGTATTTATGTAGAAACTTCTCCCCCGGAAATTCCAAAATTATTTTATTACTAAAGAAGTGTTGAAACATTGACATATATAAATCATTGCTTAAAAAAAATTCATCGAAATACTGAAATTTATCTTTAATAGAATTTAATTAATTTAACTGTATTAAAATCTTATTGTATTTTTGCAATCGATTTTATAATATTATTAATTTTTTATTCAGTGTAGGAGAAAAGATCTATTTAAAATAATGGTTGTACATTTGGAATTTGTAATAAGTAGTTTTTGATACTATTGTGTGTACATCTATCACTCTGTCTCACTCATACACACACTGACTCGATCTTTCTCTCTCTTGATGAGATAAGAGAGAGAGAAAGAGTGAGAGAGTTTAGAAAAGAGAATATAGATAAATGGAGGGAGTAACCTAGCATAACCTAATTTTAACAAAATTACACAATTATTTTTTTTCTTTTATTTAGTAATTAATTATTATCATTACATTAAACTATCGATGACTATGAGAAGATTGAGTATTTTGATACGTAATATTTTATACGTAGGCCAGTTGTACTGCCTACGCAATCATAATCATTAATTAGTTCAAGAACTAAATTAATATTACGTGTGTAAATAAGCAAAATACATATTGCGTAAATTAATAAGTATGCTATAATACTACGCAGTAGTTTTTATTAAATTATAATAAATAATATTTATAAATACAATTTATTATAGTAATCATGATTTTTAAAATATTTAAAAACATAAACATTTTCTAGAAACTAAATTAGATTTTCTTTCTAATCGATTTAAATAAAATCAGAAAATTTTCAATCAGTATTTTTTTTACGTATAATCATGCCCTTCCCCGAATAGACCAATTTCTAATCTATTTTTTGAAGTTTTTTTAGTTGTCATATTGTAAAATTTTTTTATTAGAATAGGATAGCATTTCCCAATCTTTCTGATGACACTGACCCCCTCTGGCAATTGTTAATTCTCAGCGAAATTAAAAAATGATTTTATAAAAATAATTTTACATATCATAAAAATGAATTGATAAATTACAATTTTATAACACTAAATGTATCATTTATGACCGTGCAATACTATTATAAATGGAAATATTCAGAAAAATTTGATCTTACTTGATCATTTAGGCGTAATACAGAGCGTTCAGAAAGTCGCTGCGAAGTATGCTTTAGAATGATGTGGTGGTTTCTGTTCTTTTGGTGTTAAGTTGGTTGCCCTGTGGTTTCGTTGGATATTGCTTAATAATAAACCAAGATTTCAGTTGTTGTGTTTTGATTGAACGTGCTTCGTTTCATGTTGTTTCATTTATCAGAATCAATTGTTGCGAGAAACATAATAGTTACTTCGGTAGAGGATTGCATTATTCTCGTTAAAAATACGTCTTTCATAAAACACAAGTTTTCCGAAAATCTTCCAAATATTCATGTTCCTTACCACAATGTAGTTCAAACTCTTATCGAAAAATTTCAGGCAACGGGATTTACTGAAAACTCCAATCGAAGCGGAATACCACCTAAACTAAACGAATTGGAAGCTGTTTGATATTTCAGATACTATGGCTGAAAGTTCATGAAAGTCAGTACTTAAGTTAGTACAAGAACAAGATATCGGACTTGCTACCACACATAAAGCTGTAAGAAAAGAAGTTTTCCCTTACATAATAATGTGTGTTCAAGAACTGAAATCTACAGATAATGTCAAAAAACTAAATTATTGTCAATGGTTTAAACGTTTTATTGACCAAAATTCCTTCATAGGTATCCTTGACATTACATCTTTTATAGATTAAGCGTGGTTTTATCTGGGAGGTGGTATTAATTCACAAAATACATGACCTCCATGAATTACACGAACAATCTTTACATGAAGCAAAAATTGGAATCTAGATTAGATCGGTGTGAGTTGAACGTGCATTGTGGGTCCAATATTTTTTTGAAAATACAGGTAATAGTGAGATCGTTATTGTGCTGTTTTAACAAACTTCATTTGTTAGTTAACAGAAGTGGAAATCAATCACAGTTGGTTCCAACAAGATGCCAATAATGTGAGCACATCTAACAGGTCAATGAATTTTTTATAATTTTTTTTAGTGAACAAATCGTTTTGAGATGTTTGTAAACTGCACAATCACCCAATCTGATTCCCCCAGATTACTTTCTATGGGGAACAAGCGGTGTATCACAACAGACCACAAATGATTGACAAATAAAAAACTACAATAACACCATACGTATGATACATTCCAGTATCTCAGCTGGTTAAAATGTATGAAAACAAACTGAAATGTATGCAGTGTTGTATTGACGTTGGATGAGGTCATTTTTAGCCTTTTATAAACTATTTCAGTTATTGTAATATCCGATTTTATAAAATAATGAAATAAAAATACAAAGTAATAATTAAGAAAGTTTCATCATTATACTTCCACAATTCCATTACACAACAACTTTTCGAATGCTTTATGTTATGAATTCAATATTTACCTAATGTGATGGCTGATACTGTTTTTCTTCCGTAAGTCTAGATCAGAACAGAATAATTTCAGACGTTGATCTGGCCCCACATTAAATCTGTTTCAGTATGTGTTTTTCATATGTACAAGATGAGAAAATGTTGCCTTGCAGAGATATGTAGTGGCAAATCGCAACAGATGTCCTTTTGAAAATTTCAGGGTATACAGCCAATTGGAACCAAAACTCCAGTAAAAATAATGAAGGAAAGAATATTTTGAATGTCGAATCATAAAACAGTTCAACAAGTTGTTTTTCGCAGAAGGAAGTTCAAATTCTGAGTCTAGATAAGAGTTTTCATCCTATTCTTTTTTCCAGGACAAATCAGAAAATTCAGATGTAGTCAAGACTCCATTGACCTCATAATTTTAACTACTGATCCATATCTAAATAAGATCATGAATAAATTGGAAATTATGAACCCAATTATTCGATAAAGAAAGCAGGAAATCACACTAGTTGTATAATTCTGCCATTGAAACAAAGAGGGGGAGGGATTGATTGGATTAAGAAAGACTACTGTCCATCCTGACACAGGGATTTGAGGTAGAATTGACTACCCAGAAAAAATGAACTTGGAAAACCTATACAAAGGATCACTTGTACGCCTACTTCTTATAAGGTGAACAATAACAGTACCAACGTTCGTGTTAAATTTTACTTAAATTATGAGCCTTGAGAACTTTATATGTACACTCATAAAATCCCAGGTATGATAAGATCACACCTCACTGGTGGCCCCTTTCCATGGGATCTGCAATCTATAGGGAATAGGAAATAGGAATGGGAATCTACTGGAATAGGAAATATTTTAAATGTAAAAGTATGTCATTTTCATTGATGATTTGTTATCATTGCTTACGATAATCACATAAGTACCTGTTATCGAAGAGGCCATTTTTGAAGGCTAATTTTTTTCACTGCAGGTGCACAGTTTTTTGGAAGGCCTGTCTTTAAACAATCCAAGATGAAAATTTCATGTGTATGCTAATAGGTCTAAAGGCAAATTTTGCTTACTGATTTGAAATTTTTTGTTTGTCAGATAATTTCCTTCAGTCAGGATTACATTTATGAACATATTTGTTTCTTTATACCAAAAGTATGTTCATAGAAAAAATATAATTTTTTATATAATTGAACAGTAAATGTTTATTGTTTATCAATAAACATTTTTTTATTTTTGAGTTATATTTTATTTTTATTAGTAGAAATTGATCGCTTTATCTAGTTTTTTTTTTTTATTAGTCTGGGCTAGGTGGCATGGAGGACCATCTCTCTGTCTGTCTCTCCTCTCTCCCTATATATATATATATATATATATATATATATATATATATATATATATATACCAGCTGTCCAAAAAAAAAAAACTCCATGGGGTTTTAAATTAAATTTACTCTATTACATTTAGAATTACAAAGTGGTTTATTACTAGTGCAAAGTTTAAAGTTTCTTTACTTTTTAATGTAACTCAATATGATCACCAGCTTACAGCCCCACAAGTGTCAATCCAATTATTCACCACCTCATTCTACACTCTGACAAGCATTCTGCAAGAATACCGCCTCCACAGCTACCGCAATATTTTGGTGCAGGTGATCAAGTGAATGGATTTTTTCTTGATACACAATGTCTTTTACATACTCCAAAAAAAGAAATCCATTGGTTTCAGATCAGGACTTCACAGTGACCGAATGCCTATCTCTGCCTATCAAGTCAAGTTGCCTATCGAGGCCAATTCATTTGGATTTGAAGAAAATATGAGTGCCTTGTCTTTAACAATTACCGAGAATGAAAAATTGCAATGTATCAATCACTTTAACACAGTAGCCATTCAAATGTTCTTTGGTGTTCTGTCCATTTGTCAAAAGTTTGATCAAGTCCATAATGAAGTGTTACTATCTATCTAGTACTGTCAATCTTTGGTTTCTATGTGCGGCTTCTATAATTATAGTTGATCTCAAATAAAATATTGTTTAATATGTTGGGAATAACATCTCAGTTTACACTTTTTTTTCTATGAATTTTTTTTTTTTTTTAGTCATTAATAATTATATGTAAATTTTTTTAGTAATTTGAATAATTTCATACACTTTTCTACTCATCTCTAAATAAATTAATCATTATTCTGAGGCATGAATCGCTTATTATACTTTTGTCAAAAAGAAATAATGTCCCAATCCTGCATTTTTTGTGATCTCAAACCAAACATGAACTTCAGGTACATTAAGTTCCTTCTGCACATTACAGAAGCATTTTTACCAGACCAATAAACATAATAGTGAGAATTTACTAGGCTGTTCAGTTTGATGCATGATGCATCAAACCATATCTCGTAGCTTTAATATAAATATCCCGTTAAAGCCCATCAGGGCAAGGAACACGGGGGGGGGGGGGCGACCGGAATTGTCACAAGGTGGGTGTCTTCCCCTACAGGGGTTTGGATGTCCTCTAAATAATCTTCTTAAAGTCTTAAAGTACATCAAGTAATTTTTAGAATTCTTTACAATTTTCTGTTAACTTGCTTCATCCTTACAGAAGCCTTTCATGGTTGATGTTTCAGGATCCTAGTAATATCTCAATATCTCTACAAGTTGTTTGTTTTCTTAGGTGCAACTAGTTCTATGCCTACCTGATCATTGATATTTCTAAAGCCTTAACTAATTTCAAATTATATATTTGTCTTTTACAAATTATTACAAATCAGTTGTGCATAATTAGGATACTAGGTAGATTTCATAAGAAAGCTACCCATTTTAATGGGTATACCATGATTCAACTTGAGAAAATTTTGACATATCTTCGCGTTTCACATCCCTCCAGACCCCAAAACCACCGTCAGTTCAAAATTTTATATGTAAATTTGTATATATATTTACGTATATATACTGCACTTTCTTGTGGACTTGAAAACTGCCATAATTTTGTACCAATCACTTTCAAATTGATATATAAAATATAATGACCCAAAATCTCAATCGAGTTCGTTAATGGGCAAAATCAGACCGTGGGGATGAAAATGAGGGGTGCTTTTTGAAAAAACAAAATATCACTATAACTTTCCTAGTAAGTAAATATCGAGTTCCTACTATTCTTTGGGTAAGGGCCGAAAACTTATGTAAGTAAAGTTTTTTGATATCACCAACCATAGGCCCAGGAGGTGGAAAAAATGGGGTTTTGAAGATAAAAAAATCATACCTCCCTTAATTGGCACAGAATCAAATCATTTTAAAGTGGTCGTTAGTCTTCTAAGCATTACCAAAAACTTTTGTCAGAAACAATTTTTGATATAACCAACCCTTATGGCAAGGGAAGACCAAAATTTTGCTGGAATTATAAGAAGGTGGGACTTATTGTGTGCTAAACATGTGAAACTTTTATCACTTGCAATCATTGTCATATTGAATAAATTTGAAATTTTTCTTAAATTTAAGGTGGAAATCTTTTTTATCCCCTACTTAGGCACTGGTGAAATCTACCTCCTCCACTTTCCGGCGTGCCGAATAGGATTTTTTAAACCATCCTTCTCAGCCTCCTTGGAGCAAAAACACCTGTAATACACAGAAGGGTTTTGTTTAGGAGTTATCATCTTTATTAATGGCACTGTCAAATGGAAAGATAGGGAATCAATTGACGGCCATGCGTACAATTAAAACTTTCAAAGAACAGTTTTAGTATACATATAAAAATATCTTTTGAAAATGCAAATAATTCATCGACATATTAACCACTGTGCTAATTAATTTTAAAAAATGACGACTTAACCAACAAAATACAGTGACAGATAAAACCTAAAATACTAATACCAATATTTTAATATTTGTTTTATTTCATTATAAAGTTTGTATACCAACTGATGATGTGGCATCCTGTAAAAGTCGAGTATTGGTATTAGTTTTTTTAGTTTTTTCTGTTACTGTGTTTTGGTGATATTAAATAAATGAAACAGCGTGATATTTCAAAACTGAGAGATACTAGGAGTTAGAAACAAATTTGAATCTACTTAGTTACAAAACTACTACTTTATTGTTATTATCTTTTATGACCGCATATGATGATCATTTTAGTCAATTCGTTATCCAAGTTTCTTCAATGGGACTGTGTGGGCCTTCCCAGTAGTTTTTCATATATTTCGACCTTTGTGCCCTTTCTAGTGTTGAAAATGTTTGTATCGTTAGTTTTTTCTCGTGAGTGTGAAGTAAGTGGTTTTGTTTTATATTTTCTTATTTAATTTTATCTTATCTGTGGTGTATACTGGTGTAAGGTAATAATTTCCTTCAGATCCTTCTCTGATCTATCTGCATCCTGTCTTGGTGTTTTTCGAGTCGCAATTGTACTGTGCTAGCTGGTTTTCAGTAGACTTGAATCTTGTCCTCATGATATTTCCAAAGAATCCTAGTCTCCTCTCACGCATGGTATCACCGATGAGTTCAAACTCTTTGTACACAACTTTGTTGGGCACAATCCACCACTGTCAGACTTTTGTGGTACTTTTTATTGTTGCAGATTCTTCCAGTTTTTCTGGAGTCTAGTTATTCTGGAGTCAATCTATTTTTGATTGTTCGTTCAGGTGGAAGAGTGTTTCTACCGCTTAGGTGTGTCTGGTTTTATAACTGTGTTGTAGTGTATTACTTTTGTCTTTTATTGATAAGCATTTTTCATTGTAAATGTACCAGGTAAATTTTTGAGGTTCAGCTAGTTTGTTTCTTCTTATTTGGATTGAGGTTTTTTTTAGTTTAAGTTGTTTGTTACTATTTCTCCTAGGTATTTAAATTGTGTTACTATTTTGATTTTTGTTACCGTTTATAATCGATGGTTTTTAGAGCATAACTTCGGTCTTTTCAAAGGAAATTTTGAGGCCAATTTTATTTGCAATGTTCTGCAGTTCTATTAATAGTAGCAAACTATTACGTTATGGCATATTTTTAATTTTTTCCACCATCTTGGATCTACCACACTGAATCAAACTGTACCTTCATATTTAAAAAGCATTTGATTGAATATGATGGATCCAAAATGGTATGCAAAAATTACAGATGCACAATAAATTAGTAATGTTATTAAGTATTTAGATACATACTTGTTTCTATCTCGAGTATCCCTCAGTTTTGAAATATGAAACCATTTGTTTTTTTTTAAGTTCATCTGTATAATACATATGAATAGAAAAGAGAGAGAATGAGAGAGAGAGAATTTAGGTCTTTATTTTTGTTTTGTTTTTGATTTAAAGATTATTCAATTATTTTGGCACTTCTTGAACAAAGTATGTGTTGTAAAAATTAGTGTTTGATTAATTTTCTGAAAACTGCTTAAAAAACAAAAAAGAACAATTACAGCTCAATTAATATTCTATTAATATTAATATTAACATTTATTATTATTAATATTGTTATTTTCCTTTTTCAGTTTATGAAATGTTTGGTTTCTCATTGTTTGCATTACATTTTCTCTTTCATCTTACCATTCTTTCTTATTTATAGTATTATTTTATTACATTTACACAAAGAATATGCCATTTCCATTGCTTGAGATTTAATTTCATTATTTTACTACAGATTTTACTGCGGAATGTTTAATTATGTGTATTTATCTTCAGCTATCTGGGATTATATTTAGTTATTTAAACTTTACTGCTATTATTATATATCTTTTGTTTTGCCTAAATTAATAATTTAATTAAAAATAATTTATATTTAATTAAAGTTTATTATCTTAAATTAATTTTAAAACGATCTATTATCTCCTAAAAACTTTTGTAATAAAAATAAATTATTGTTGTTTATTCTAATGAACTGGATCAAAACAGTGCGCATGCAAGCAATCTAACATGAGAAACAAGTTTCTCTCAAATATCCTGTACTCAGTCTCTAAAATAAAAAACATCATCGTAATGAACTTATAATAAAAAATAAGAAATGACTTGAATTCTTCATTAAGATTAGTATGTAATTGTGCACAGTCATTAAGTTCACATAAAAATGCATTGTAATGAATAACTCTATTCAGTAGGAAATAATAATATTAAAATATAAAACCGAAGAATAAATGTAATAACTTTTTGTTTAGGCTTTATTCTTTATTTATTTATTTTTTTTTTTTTAATAAACTGTTGTATTTCTGTACCCAGTATATACAAGGTCTGTAAATAAAGTAATGAGACTAGTTTTTTTTTTGGCAGCCAAAGTGGCAACACTGTAAAGTTACTAGTAAGTATATGTTATATGAACAGCTGATTTATATTAGGTATTAATATTTTTAGTCAATTGTTGCTGCGTGAGACATAAATAAACTTTTCGTGAAGCAAGTTTTTGTTGTGCGTTACAAAAATGAATGATGCTAATTATGAACAACGTTGTGCAATCAAGTTTTGTGTTAAACTCAATGAGAATGTTACTGAAACTTTTTCAAAATTGAAAAGGGCATATGGAGATGATTCTTGGTGATGTGCCCAAGTTTTAAGGTGGTTTAAACCATTTTCAGATGGTTGGGAATCAGTTGCGGACAATCCATCCTCTGGAAGACTGTTAATGTCAAAAAGTGACAATGTTGAGCGAATCAGAGACTTGATATGGTACAACTGTCAGAACGATTGCAGAACAATTGAATTTGAACCATACCACAGTCCATCAAATTTTGACAAACAAATTGGACATGAAAAAAGTTTGTTCAGAATTGGTCCCAAAAACCTCACTATTGAACAGAAAAAACACTGGGTGGAAGTGTACCACGATCTTCTAGGGTGAAATGAAACTGATCCTGATTTTCTAAAAAATCGTATTACTGGTGATGAATTTCGATATTTGACTACGATCCAGAAACAAAATGCCAGAACAAAGAGTGGCACACTTCAAACTCACCACATCCCAAAAAAGCAAAAATGAGCAAATCAAAACTGTGCTAATTTGTTTCTTCGATAGTAATGGCATTGTTCATAAGAAGTTTTTACCTACAGGATAGACTTTTTTTTTAAACCCTAGTTTTTTTTTTACTCCCTCGAGTCGGATTTACAGCTAAGTAGAACTCAGCCTGAGAGAGTGTCTCTCAGGTCAGCTCACCCTGTCGGATCTTTTAAGTGCCTGCCTCTAATCCCCAACGAACGGTAACGGCCCGACTGTGTTATTCCTGAGCCGTCCGCTAGAGACCGGGACTCAGTCTTAACTTATTGCCATCCTATAAGCCCATGGAGTCCCCACCCGATCATTGGAAGCCACTCACCTAAGCGTGCGACTCCTCACGTGTGGGGCTGTCCACCCATCTTCCCTATGCTAATATCCCTGTCGTCTCCCATCACCCTCCTTGGAAGTCATGATGTCGACCGCGAAGACCTCGAACTTACGCCAGTTAGCCTCGGAAGCCAGAATAAAGGTGAGGAAACCTTCCGGCCTAAGCCGGTGAGTACTCGCTGAGCTCGCCATTCGCTGCATACAAAGATGGTATGTTCAGCGTCGTCTACTCCGTCGCAGTAGATGCATCGGGGGTTTAAACCTGTGCAAATAGGTCTCGAAAGCACCGTGACAAACTAAGCACTTTATGATGTAATAACTTGTCTCGCCATGTCTTCAGTCAATCCATGCGTTTAAGTCGGGTATAAGCCGCTTAGTCCATGAGGCGCGATCGCCGGACCACCACTTGTTAAAAATTATCTTGTATTGCTGATTTCAAAGGCTACATTTTCAACTTTGATATTTATCAATGGAAAAATAACATTCTGCAAAAAGAGTTTGAAAATTTTGAGTTGGTGAATATGTTTTTCTGAATTTAACAATTAAAAAGTTTAGGGATCAAAGCGGATGGTATGTTTTTATTAACCATTTCAATTCTGTGGCACCAATTGAAAAATTAAAATGTGAAAACTTGGTAGTATGAATTACAATCACAAGGGATTACCTGATAATATGACCTCAATTAAAGAAATGAACAGAGTAGATTATGATTACCAGGTATCAGACCTCAGATTATCTTTTTTTACATGGCATGATAATAAGGTAATAAATTTTATTTTGAATTATCATGGAACTGAAAAAATTGAAGTGAAACGCACCCAGAAAATGGGACTGGGAAAAGTAATCCCTGTCCATTAGTGATGGATGATTATAATAAATTTACGAGTGGTAATGATCAAGTTGATGGATACTGTGTACTCTATGATACTGATAAAAAGCCAGAAAATAGTAGCGCAGGATTTTTTTGGGCATTGCATTTTTTAATGCATATGTTGTTTATTGTGAAATGTTTGTAAAAACATCTGCTGAAAGTTCGATAGAAAATTGCTCTGAGTTTGATTGCAGTCAAAGATATCAAAACTCAGAAACCTAGAAAGAGATCGGCTGTTCAAGAACCTCAAGCTGCTTCGTCTTCAGAAAAAATGAATAGTCAGGGTATTCGGTTATGAAGGATGTGTGTTTGTGAAATTTGGGTGCGCCCAATGGCCTGTTTTTACTGATAAGTGCTGTACATCTGAATTTTTTAATATGAGTAAGGTGGAATCTCAACCTTTTTCAATTTGTTCTTTGTGTAACGTACCTCTACATTCTGCTGAATGGTAAGAAAAACATTTTGCAAAATGTCATGATCTAAGTGTAAGATAACAGTTTCTTAGTGTATGGTGTTCGGTAATTTTTTTTATATATTTCCAGATTCCTGTTATATAGATTTAGTTACTATATTTAGATTTATGTTTTATATATATTTAGTTATTATTATATTTATATTATAGTAAAAAATAATTTTTAAAAATGATTTTAAAAATCATGAGATGAATTTGCATTATAAAAATAAATTCACAGTTTCATTTATTACATACGAAAATCTCTATACTTTTCATAATATTTTATTTATTATAATTTTTATTATTATTATTATTATTATTATATAAACAGAATGTATCATTTAATTTTAATTCAGTTATTTTTTAGAAGTTTTTGTAAATATATCACTGGATAAACATACATTATGATTACGTTTGTAGAGCAGAATGTTAAACTCGATTACCATCTCCTGTCGTGACTGATGATTCCTAAAACTTTCAAATAGAAAACTTTTAAACATGTTTACATGAAATTTTGTGATAAAATTGAAAAAAAGTAAAAAATTATACAATTAAAAATTTTTTTCCTTTATAGAAATGGTTAATGGTTGATTTGGTATACGTACCCAATAAATCTTCTACAAAATAAGTTTGAAAATTCCCAATTGACCATTTAAATTTTTTATTCATTAATAACTCTTGAATTATTTGTTTTATCAGATTATAATTTATAAGATAAAAAGTTACGTGTTTTACAAAATGTCATCTCATTTGTTTAAATTAGTTGATAACCAGGTTGAAATCTTTCACAAAAATTATGCAGTTTTTTAATTTTGTAATTGTTCTTTCTTAATTAACTAATTGAATTAATAATTTCTATTATTATTAAGTGAAAAAAGGGACAAAATTATGAAGCTGTAAAATTTTTGCAACCCATTTTAAAGATTTCAGCTATTTATCAACTGATTTTGAAAAAATTAAATGATTTCGTTTAAAATAAAAAGCTTAATATTTTATTTAATTAAACATAATTTTATAAAGTTAATGGTTACAGAGATATTAATGATAAAAAACTTTAAATTGTTGCCATTTTGGAATTTAGAAAAGAAAATTTTCAAACTTACTTCTTTAGTAGGTTATTATTAGATTGCCAAATATCATTAAAATATCGAAGTCTATCATTAATACATAAATTTTTATTAAAAAAAAAAGAAGAAATACAAAATGGGGACAGAGGGAAAAAAATCAAGTTAGGGAATTTGACCCCATGATTTTGTTTTACTTTGATGTCTTGAATCAGTCCTTAAGATAGACCAACATTTCCTGGGACATCTGTATGTATATATATCAGATATACAGATACATATATATGTGTGTGTGTATATATATATATTTTTTTATATTAAGTTATGTGAAATATAAACCAACAAAGCACAGTAATTATATAAGTTAAATTTATCATATTATTTCCAATAACTAGTTTTTGCAGTATCTTGCATCTTCAGTTGGTATTAAATTTGATATCAATTATATTAAAAACATGTTCTAGTTCTTAACAACAAAATTTACATGTAAATTTATTCAAATGTGTTGAAAATATTTGTATTGTGAGTTTTTTCTCGTGAGTGTGAAGCAATTGTTTTTGTTTTTTATTTTGTTATTTAATTTTATCGTATCTGTGGTTCTTACTTGTGTAAGGCCAATTTCCTTCAGATCCTCTTCTTTTCTGATCTACCTGCATCCTGTCTTGGTGTTTTTCAAGTCGTAATTGTACTGTGCTAGCTGGTTCAGTAGTCTTGAATCTTGCCCTCATGATATGTCCAAAGAATCCTAGTCTCCTCTCACGCATGGTATAAGTAATGGGTTCTAACTCTTTGTACACGACTGTTGGGCAGAATCCACCACTGCCCATCTTTTGTGGTACTTTTTATTGTTGCAAATTTTTCCAGTTCTTCTTTCGTTTTTCTGGAGTATCTATCTTTGATTATTCGTTCAGTGGAAGAGTATTTCTGCCGCATAAGTGCATTGGTGTTATAACTGTATTGTAGTGTATTACTTTTGTCTTTATTAAGCATTTGTCTTTAAGCATTTTTCAATGTAAATGTACCAGGTTATAAAATTTTTTGTAGGTTATTTTAATGTATTTTAATTTTCATGATAGAAGAACAATTGCTAACATGTACAGGAACCAAACAGCAACAGTAACAATTGAAGAACATAAGAAAGAAGCCGTAATAAGAAAGGGAGTCTGACAAGGATGTTCCCTATCTTCGTTACTTTTTAATCTTTACATGGAACTAGCAGTTAATGATGTTAAAGAACAATTTAGATTCGGAGTAACAGTACAAGGTGAAAAGATAAAGATGCTACAATTTGCTGATGATATAGTAATTCTAGCCGAGAGTAAAAAGGATTTAGAAGAAACAATGAACGGCATAGATGAAGTCCTACGCAAGAACTATCGCATGAAAATAAACAAGAACAAAACAAAAGTAATGAAATGTAGTAGAAATAACAAAGATGGACCACTGAATGTGAAAATAGGAGGAGAAAAGATTATGGAGGTAGAAGAATTTTGTTATTTGGGTAGTAGAATTACTAAAGATGGACGAAGCAGGAGCGATATAAAATGCCGAATAGCACAAGCTAAACGAGCCTTCAGTAAGAAATATAATTTGTTTACATCAAAAATTAATTTAAATGTCAGGAAAAGATTTTTGAAATTGTATGTTTGGAGTGTCGCTTTATATGGAAGTGAAACTTGGACAATCGGAGTATCTGAGAAGAAAAGATTAGAAGCTTTTGAAATGCGGTGCTATAGGAGAATGTTAAAAATCAGGGGGTGGATAAAGTGACAAATGAAGAGGTATTGTGGCAAATAGATCAAGAAAGAAGCATTTGGAAAAATATAGTTAAAAGAAGAGACAGACTTATAGGCTACATACTAAGGCATCCTGGAATAGTCGCTTTAATATTGGAAGGACAGGTAGAAGGAAAAAATTGTATAGGCAGGCCACGTTTGGAATATGTAAAACAAATTGTTAGGGATGTAGGATGTAGAGGGTATACTGAAATGAAACGACTAGCACTAGATAGGGAATCTTGGAGAGCTGCATCAAACCAGTCAAATAACTGAAGACAAAAAAAAAAAAATTTTCATGTACATTTTTTCTGAAAATTTACATAAGATTAATTTTTTCATCAGTTCATCTATAGTGCAATATCGTTTTGCTTGGTTATATCTAACGGCCAAAAGTTAATTTCTTTTAAATTATGAATTTAATTTTCTAATGTTGGCAACAATGAAAATATAATAAAATTACAAATAAGAAAAGAATTTAAATTAAGGCTTGTTTCAAAACCGATATCGTTACATATAAAAAAATTGATAACTACATACTGTACATGAATTAAGAAAAATTAATCATAATTAAAGTTGATAAACTTCTTTCCAAGGTTGTATACTGTAATGGTAACACTTTTTTACAATATACATCTTTTATATATATATATATTGACAACTAACTGCAAATTATTGTACCATATATGGCACAGAGTTTAACCATGTCATTATTTTATCGTATTGTCAAAAAAAATTAGAAACTTACAAATAAACTGATTAAATTATATTTTTTTATATTACCAATTAGCATCGACTTTATTAGTTTCTTATCTTATTTATTTATTTGTTCGTTATAAAAAAGTGTTAACATTTTATTGTAATTATTAACAATTTTTTTTTTTTTTTTTGTTAAATTATGAGATAATGAAAATAAGCTTCTTAGAAATCATAAAAATTTATTGTATGTGTGTGTATGTGTCGTGTAAGCAATTTTCTCTATTTGGGGTCAAAAACAAAAAAAATTATTTGATTTTTTTTTTTTAAATTATTGCTTTATATTTTGTTTTGTTATTTTCAGTGAATTTTGTTTATAATTCTTGTTGGTTTTATATATTCTCTTTTTTTTTTAACTTATTTACATTAATATTTTAAATTGCCTATATAAATAATGCATTTGTTAATATTAATAATAATAATTAGACGAAATAATCAATCTTTTTGTTTGGCATGGAAAGATACAGAATCTTTATCCTTAGGGATTCCTCTTTTTTTAATCTCTATAATGACCGTTACAAAATATAGTAACAAATAAAATTATGATTTTTTTTTTAGATCCCTTTCCATGTAAGATTTCAACAAGATTTTAGAAGACTTTGCTTTCATTCCACAGATCTTATATTTTATTCAAGAATAAAAAATATTTTTTTGTTAAAAAGTTTTTTTGCTTTTTGTGAAGCTTTCAAATATAAATAAAGTTCTCGAATACCACAGGTAAATAGGGCCTACTGTCTTTCTGGTACTAGAAATTTCCAAAATGATATTACAGATGCAATCAGTAAAGGAAATAGTCAACCAACAGACCATTTGCGTCTGATGGAGTTCATCAGAGTGTTTTACCACCATTTCTAAGAATGATATCGTATATTAGATATTTTTGATTTCTTATTAGTTAAATCTATAATTTAATATTTTCTATTATTTATAGAATATAATAGAAAATCTATCTTTTACTTTTTATTTCATAAAAAAGGAAACCTAAAAATATATTGGTGGAAGTTATTTTTTTTTTTTTTAAGTACTTAAGTATTTTTAAATTTCATGCATCAAAAATCTTAACTAGAATTCTATACGGAAGAATTGAGAGGAGAGTGGAAGAAGTGTTAGGAGAAGACCAATTTGGTTTCAGGAAAAGTATAAGAACAAGGGTAGCAATTTTAGGCCTCAGATTAATAGTAGAAGCAAGATTAAAGAAAAACAAACCAACATACTTGGCATTTATAGACCTAGAAAAGGCATTCTGTAATGTAGACTGAAATAAAATGTTCAGCATTTAAAAAAAATTAAGGTTCAAATACAGAGATAGAAGAAAATTGCTAACATTTACAGGAACCAAACAGCAACAGTAATAATTGAAGAACATATGAAAGAAGCCGTAATAAGAAAGGGAGTGCAACAAGGATGTTCCCTATCCCCATTACTTTTTAATCTTTACATAGAACTAGCAGTTAATGATAAACAATTTAGATTCGGAGTAACAATACAAGGTGAAAAGATAAAGATGCTACGATTTGGTGATGATATAGTAATTCTAGCTGAGAGTAAAAGGGATTTAGAAGAAACAATGAATAGCATGGATGAAGTCCTATACAAGAACTACCGCATGAAAATAAACAAGAACAAAAAGAAAGTAATGTAGAAATAACAAAGATGGACCACTGAATGTGAAAGTAGGAGGAGAAAAGATTATAGGGGTAGAGGAATTTTGTTATTTGGAAAGTAGAATTACTAAAGATGGACGAAGCAGGAGCAACATAAAATGCCGAATAGTACAGGCGAAACGAGCCTTCAGTCAGAAATATAATTTGTTTACATCAAAAATTAACTTAAATGTCAGGAAAACATTTTTAAAAGTATATGTTTGGAGCATAGCTTTATATGGAAGTGAAACTTGGACGATTGGAGTACCTGAGAAGAAAATATTAGAAGCTTTTGAAATGCGGTGCTATAGGAGAATGTTAAAAATCAGATGGATGGACAAAGTGACAATTGAATTGGTGTTGCAGCAAATAGATGAAGAAAGAAGCATTTGGAAAAATATAGGTAAAAAAGAGACAGACTTATAGGCCACATATTAAGGCATCCTGGAATAGTTGCTGTAATATTGGAGGGACAGGTAGAAGGAAAAAATTGTGTATACATGCAACGTTTGTAATATGTAAAACAAATTGTTAGGAATGTAGGATGTAGGGGGTATACCGAAATTAAACGACTAGCACTAGATAGGGAAACTTAGAGAGCTGGATTAAACCAGTCAAATGACTGAAGACAAAAGAAATTAAATATCTAGGTGAAGCAATCCAGATAAATGGACTAGATAAACTTACTTTTGGTCAGTTTGGACCAAATGGAAATGGAAATGGATTTCCAACTAACCAAAAATCTTTGTAATAAACACTCGATTTCTTACAATCCAAAATTCAGACATTACAGCACAATTATAAAACCTAAAAGTTCTTATTTGGCAGAAAATTTAACATTAAACAAACTATAAAGAGTAGAAAATATTTTGAAAAAGGAAAGAAAAATATTAGTTCCGAAGTGTGAAAATAATAAAATATTTTAAGATAAAATGAGGAAATGTGTAGTAAATTTGAAAATGTAAATAACAAAAAATGGAAAACAATGGCTTCTAGAGATGGGAAAGGATTTCCAAGAGATCAAAATAAGAAAAGAAGAAATTTCACAGAGGGAAATTTTCAAAAAAGTACAAGAGTTAAAAAAATTTAAAGTAGTTCAAGAAAAAAAAAAGGAAACAACAGAAGAATACAGAAAAAGATTAAGAAAAATTATGACTGAGAGATGGCAAAAGATTATTAAAACCTCATGAAAAATAAAGATTGTTCATGTAGCCAATTTGAAAAACAAAATACATGATTTTTTAAAAATAAGAAGTTCAGGTTTACGTTTTTATAAATCATAAAAATAGACATTCTTAAATATCAGATTTTTTAAAATAAAAACGTGCATAGTTCTTTTGTTAATTTTTTAATATACAAATTTAATTACCACAAATTTGGTTTTAATTTTTTGGCATCAACCATCAGGCATCAATAATTTCAGTAGCTGATTTAGCTTTTTTTTTGTAGGTCATCTATTTTTTAATTAAATTCTTCTTGTATATTGGTAAAATTCTGCAGTAGTTTTATATGCCAAAAAATTATATCTTCTATTCATGTTGTGCCTTTCCATTTTTTCTTTATAGTGTCCCTTATTATTTTTTTCAACGATAATGCTTTTCTCCCTATTTAAGACCAGTTAATAATTTTAAAATTGTGTGAAATTTCTCTCTGACTCTTTATCACTGTATTTTCCCATTCTAAGGCAACTAATATTAATTTTTTTTTTTCAGAGGGTTTTAAAAGTGATTTGATAATGTGGTTACGTCTATTATTACCTGGTTTTGTTAAAAGAACTTACAACTTGCAATCTAAGCAACTTATTAAGCTGTTCAGTAGGGTAAGTTATATAAATTTAAAAATTATTTAACAATTGACTTTCAAATTAGACTTGTTTTTCCTTTTGAAAGACCTCTCATTGCTAATCAGCATCTTCTTCTTTGGAGTATCTCCACTGGTACTGTCGTCAATGACACCGATTTTAATAAAGGTTAGAAAACTCCTTAATTATGGAATTGAATAATTTATTCAATGACCAATCAGATTGTGCTTGTTGATTTTATACTATTTGATATTTGGAAGGTATTGATAATCAGGTCAGAAAGATTTTTAAATGAAAAGGTTTTTTTATTGATCTGAAAGTAATTGCTTAATGCGTAATAATTTTAAGGTATCATTCTGTTTAATAAATTTTAAAAATATTTGTATGTATATTATTATTGTATTTCTCAGACTGTGATCTGTGGACTACAAATGGTCCTCAAAATCTGCCATTTTGAACCTTTAGATTGAGCATTAGTACAATAAGACGAAAAAATCAAATTCTAGAGAATTATTTAATATGCACTATAACATTGAATTAAAAAAACAAAACAGGTTATCTAATGTAATAACTTGGGTTAAACACTATTTATAGAGTTTGGAAATTTCATGCTGCAAGCATCTATTCCTTTTTCTCATAAAACTGACATTTTATGAAATTTATTATACTAATTTATTCTATTCTCAACGAAAAATGAAAGGCGATTACTATTACAAATACTTTTTTATATGTATACATTTGTTTGGCACACTTAAGAAATGTAATTTTTATTTTTGTATCTTTTAGATTTTATAACTTCTACAAGTTAAAATTCTTCTTATGTGGTAGACATTCAGTGTCATCTCTAGTGTTAAATAAATTATGAAAAACTGGTTTTAATTATTAAAAATAGAGGAATTTCTTCATCATACATTTCATGAAAGTAATGCTAACGGTGGAAAATTATGTGAGAGTCTGATATTGTATCAGTGGTGTGTTAATGCTATTAAAGAAATATCTAGTGAAGATTAGCTATTAAAAAAAAAGAAAAGGTTTTTGAAAACAAGACAAGTTAACTTATTTTTTGTCTTCAGTCATTTGACTGGTTTGATGCAGCTCTCCAAGATTCCCTATCTAGTCCTAGTCATTTCATTTTGGTATACCCCCTACATCCTACATTCCTAACAATTTGTTTTACATATTACAAATGTTACCTGCCTACACAATTTTTTCCTTCTACCTGTCCTTCCAATATTAAAGCGACTATTCCAGGATGCCTTAATATGTGGCCTATAAGTCTGTCTCTTCTTTTAACTATATTTTTCCAAATGCTTATTTCTTCATCTATTTGCCGCAATACCTCTTCATTTGTCACTTTATCCACCCATCTGATTTTTTAAATTCTCCTATAGCACCACATTTCGAAAGCTTCTAATCTTTTCTTCTCAGGTACTACAATTGTCCAAGTTTCACTTCCATATAAAGCTATGCCCCAAACATATACTTTCAAAAAAATTTTCCTGACATTTAAATTAATTTTTGATGTAGATAAATTATATTTCTGACTGAAGGCTCGTTTCACCTGGCTTTTTCGCCATTTTATATCGCTCCTGCTTCGTCCATCTTTAGTAATTCTACTTCCCAAATAACAAAATTCTTCTACCTCCATAATCTTTTCTCTTCCTATTTTTATGTTCAGTAGTCCATCTTCGTTATTTCTACAACATTTCATTACTTTTGTTTTATTCTTGTTTATTTTCATACGGTAGTCCTTGCGTAAGAACTTCATCCATGCCATGCCGTTCATTGTTTCTTCTAAATCCTTTTTACTCTTAGCTAGAATTACTATATCATCAGCAAAAAAAGCATCTTTATCTTTTCACTTTGTACTGTTACTCCGGATTAAAATTGTTCTTTAAAATCATTAATTGCTAGTTATATGTAAAGATTAAAAAGTAACGGGAAGAGGGAACATCCTTGTAAGACTCCCTTTCTTATGTTCTTCAATTATTACTGATGCTGTCTGGTTTCTGTAAATGTTAGCAAAGTTAACTTGGAATTTTGATTTATGATAATTGAACCAAAATCTCAGCAAGGGTGTACATGAAATTTTCCAGTACTGGAATATTTCCACAAGACCAACCTGGGTTGATCTAGTGGAAACAAAATGGTCTAATGGAATGGACAAAAATTAGTTATTTCATGCTGTTAAAATTTTTTTCGCAGTTCAGTCTGTTTTGTTTTTTTAATAAAATTATATTTCAATATCCTGTATTCAATTTTTTCTTAAGTATTTACACGAATCTTTTCAAAATTCAATTTTTTACATTTCTAATTGAAAAAAAAATAAAACTGAATTAACCATTTAATAAAGTTTTCTTACAGTAAACACAAAAACATGTTATTTTTACCTCCAATTTTTGTGTTTTACTTCAGATATTTTTAACTAACTGAGGTACAGTTAGTACCTCAGTTAGTTACTAACTAACTGAGGACAAATATTTTCTGGTCAAAAACCTGAAACCCAAAAAATAACTAAATTCATCCCTTAATTTACCCTCCCAGTATTTCAGGAAGTTTTCATTTTCCCATGAAACCAAAATCCAGGTGAAATCCTTCACTAGCCATGACTCACTAATGAAGCATTTTCAGGCCTATGTTTATATGACCTTTATTTCCTATTTTTAGCTATAGAATCAGCTCTCTAGAGATTACTGTGTAGTTTTGAATCACTCTGTATATAAGAATTTGAAATTGTTTGTAAAGTATGTATAAATTTTTGTTTTGACAAAACTCATTCATTCAGTGGA
Organism: Lycorma delicatula; assembly: GCF_047948215.1. Classification (NCBI taxonomy): domain Eukaryota; kingdom Metazoa; phylum Arthropoda; class Insecta; order Hemiptera; family Fulgoridae; genus Lycorma; species Lycorma delicatula. The sequence continues at coordinate 37,866,613 of NC_134467.1, read as the reverse complement.
AGGCAAAGTGTTTTTTAATCAAAGACAAAAGACATGGCTCTTGATATTATGTAGACTCGCTATTTCTTTCACCAGGAAACCTTGCCAGCCAAACGTTGCCATCTAAATTCAAAGCGATGTTAGAAAGCATTAATAAGTTTTATTTAAGACAAAGCTTCTAAATGGCAGACTTGTCTTCATTAATATGCTGTGGCATGAGTAGAAAGCATAAACAGCTTCTTCATTTAAAGTTCACTAGTTCTCATGGTGCAGGGTATTTGCAAGGCTCCTGAATTACGGCGGGAAGCACTAATATTTATTAAAAAAATCAATAATAATTATATGTACACCATTTATTGCTGACAAGTATATTGGCCTATTTTTCAGATATATTTTCAAAACTAAACGAATTAAATCTCACTCTTCCAGGTAATTCTTTGACTGTCCTCAATATTCATGGTAAAATAAAGGATTTGAAATGAAACTTGGTTTGCAGTTCAGTTGTATAAAACAAAAAAAAATTGTTCACTATTTCTAAACTTATTTTCTTTTGTAATAGTAAATGATCTCAGTACTGAAAAAGATTTCTCCAATGTTTTATGTTCCCATCAAGAAAATCTGAAGTCGAAATTTGAAAATTACTTGCCAATTAGTAAAGATGATGAATTTTTATTGGTTAGCAATCTTTCCCATTGTTATATTGAAATTAACAAGCTACCGTCGAATGAAGGAGAACAGTTAATTGAACTTTTGAATGACACCATATTTAAAATAAAATTTCAGGCAGAAGAAATGGTTAATTTTTTATCTCATCCCTAGTGAAAATTGATTATAATGAACTATACAAATCGCTTTAAAAATTATAATTAATTTTTCTTTCACATATCTATGTGAGAGGTTTAAATGAAATTCACTAATTAAAAACAAAGCTGAAAAATGATTTGATGCTTGTTTCTAAAATTAATCTTAGGTTTAAGCTCACCAGCATAAATCCAAACATTGAACAACTGGTAAGGACAGTGTTCTTATCCATCTCATGGCTAGGTCTGTGCGGTGTCTTTGAACTTTTTAACCAATAAAAGTGGATTCCTTCATATTTTACGAGAAAACAATTGATCGTGTTGTTAACATACATATTAAACAAGATTGGTGATAGGCAGTCGTGTTCCACTTCTTTATGGGTCAAACCACTCGGTTAATCACCAATGTTTAGTTTCATAACTGTTTTTTTTAAATTTAGGAACTCTTGTTTAATTAATTTTTTATCTTTCCAATCTACTAATTGGCTTCTACATTACCGTAATTTATCCACGCTCAAATGCTTTTTCTGTAATACATTTATTCCTTTATCTCTTTCTGTTTGCCTTTCTGTTTTTCTGTTTAGCCACCGGAACACTGTAAGGTATTACTTCAGGGGATGATATGTGTGAATGTAAATGAAGTTTAGTCTTATACAGTCTCAGGTTGACCGTTCCCGAGATGTGTGGTTAATTGAAACTGAACCACCAAAAAACACCAGTATTTACTAGATCGTGGAGACTGGTGTTCTACACTTCATTTATATTCTGTTTGCCTCCCCCAATGTATTGCAACATTTGTCTCCCTTCTCTTCCTGAAACCATATTGTTTTCTGTTATCATTTCCTTCATTTTTTATATATATATGTATTTAAGAATCTATAAATTTAATGGGATATTATTGAGTTTTATGCCATGATTTCATGATTAAAAATATAGTTTATTAAACAAAATATAAACAAAATAAATTTTACATTCTTTTTTCTGTCATTTATTTAGATAGATATTCGTTTTTTATTTCTAGATTGTAGATTTACCTGCTTATATCCTATTTCTTTTATTATTTCTCTGCTTAGATCATCTCAACATTAAGTAAAGAATTTTAATATTTTGTTTTCTTGCTATAATGCTATAAACAGGAAGTGCAAACTGGCGAAAGAAGAGTGGATTAAAGAAAAGTGTTCAGAAGTGGAAAGAGAAATGAAGATTGGTAAAGTAGACGGAGCATACAGGAAAGTTAAGGAAAATTTTGGGGTACATAAATTAAAATCTAATAATGTGTTAAACAAAGATGGTACTCCAATATATAATACGAAAGGTAAAGTCGATAGATGGGTGGAATATATTGAAGAGTTATACGGAGGAAATGAATTAGAAAATGGTGTTATAGAGGAAGAAGAGTAAGTTGAGGAGGATGAAATGGGAGAAACAATACTGAGATCTGAATTTAAGAGAGCATTAAAAGATTTAAATGGCAGAAAGGCTCCTGGAATAGATGGAATACCTGTAGAATTACTGCGCAGTGCAGGTGAGGAGGAAGCGATTGATAGATTATACAAACTGGTGTGTAATATTTATGAAAAAGGGGAATTTCCGTCAGACTTCAAAAAAAGTGTTATAGTAATGATACCAAAGAAGGCAGGGGCAGATAAATGTGAAGAATACAGAACAATTAGTTTAACTAGTCATGCATCAAAAATCTTAATTAGAATTCTATACAGAAGAATTGAGAGAAGAGTGGAGGAAGTGTTAGGAGAAGACCAATTTGGTTTCAGGAAAAGTATAGGGACAAGGGAAGCAAATTTAGGCCTCAGATTAATAGTAGAAGGAAGATTAAAGAAAAACAAACCAACATACTTGGCGTTTATAGACCTAGAAAAGGCATTCGATAACGTAGACTGGAATAAAATGTTCAGCATTTTAAAAAAATTAGGGTTCAAATACAGAGGTAGAAGAACAATTCCTAACATGTACAGGAACCAAACAGCAACAGTAACAATTGAAGAACATAAGAAAGAAGCCGTAATAAGAAAGAGAGTCCGACAAGGATGTTCCCTATCTCCGTTACTTTTTAATCTTTACATGGAACTAGCAGTTAATGATGTTAAAGAACAATTTAGATTCGGAGTAACAGTACAAGGTGAAAAGATAAAGATGTTACAATTTGCTGATGATATAGATATTCTAGCCGAGAGTAAAAAGGATTTAGAAGAAACAATGAACGGCATAGATGAAGTCCTACGCAAGAACTATCGCATGAAAATAAACAAGAACAAAACAAAAGTAATGAAATGTAGTACAAATAACAAAGATGGACCACTGAATGTGAAAATAGAAGGAGAAAAGATTATGGAGGTAGAAGAATTTTGTTATTTGGGAAGTAGAATTACTAAAGATGGACGAAGCAGGAGCGATATAAAATGCCAAATAGCACAAGCTAAACGAGCCTTCAGTAAGAAATATAATTTGTTTACATCAAAAATTAATTTAAATGTCAGGAAAAGATTTTTGAAAGTGTATGTTTGGAGTGTCGCTTTATATGGAAGTGAAACTTGGACGATCGGAGTATCTGAGAAGAAAAGATTAGAAGCTTTTGAAATTCGGTGCTATAGGAGAATGTTAAAAATCAGATGGGTGGATAAAGTTACAAATGAAGAGGTATTGCGGCAAATAGATGAAGAAAGAAGCATTTGGAAAAATATAGTTAAAAGAAGAGACAGACTTATAGGCCACATACTAAGACATCCTGGAATAGTCGCTTTAATATTGGAAGGACAGGTAGAAGGGAAAAATTGTGTAGGAAAAATTGTTTTGTTGCTTCACTTCATCTTTTTAATTAATTTAAATCATTAACCTCATCAGATGCACAAGCATGTATCGTTCTTCAAAACTTCTGATTTATTAATTTTTCAGTCGCATTAAATTTTAAAAATAAATTAATAACATTCGTTTTATACAATAAAAATTTTTTATTATTAACATTTAAACAAGGCTAAATACATTAACATGTAAAAGGTTTGCATTTATATAGTAAACATTAACTTTTAAAGATTTTTAGATATGTGTATATAGGTGTGTTGATTTTTAACTATAGAAAGTTCATTGAAAAATTTACTTTTGATGTTCACTCTATTACATCGACAATTAAATGCTGGAAATATAACTGGAATCACCAAGTAGTGTCAAACAATAATATTGAATTTATGGAAAGAATATTTTTAGTACATTTAAAAATTTCTTACGTAGTAATTAAGGGCTGAAATAAAAAAAATTGTAACTGCATTTGCCTGGTTTATTGTGTTTCGTTGATAGACTCCCTCCCTATCAGAATGTAACGTTACACAATCTTGTATCGATTAAATATACTTCAAATTTTATTGATATATATAATTCATTACTTTGACCTCATTATTTATTTTTTTGTTTTTAATAGTACTTTTAAATATTCATTTTTCATAATGATATAAACTACGAGTATATTAAATAATATATTTTTATCTTTGCTTAAAGTTGTTTGTTGAAGATCAAGATGAAATGTTGGAAGATCTTGAAAAAGGTGATGTCGCCGAAACTGTACGTGTATACTTCGAAAAAAGTACAACTTGTATTCCATTAAAAAAAAGCTCATTAACTGTTCAAGAAGTAGATGAATTTTTAGAATATCTTTCGAAATTAACTCGGGAAGAAGAACAGTTGAATCATTTCAAAAAAATTTCATCCAAGTAAGTCAAATTATTAAATTTTATCACATTAAAAAAAAAATCTTTAAGATTGTTACACAATTGATTTCAATATGGTTGTGAAACAAATTATTTATTTTAGTAATGGTTTTTTTTTTAATGTACGTAGAAGTGGTATGAAATGCAGACTGATGTGTTGGAATCAAAGATTTTATTGTTCTAAATTCCCTATATTATGCCAAGCCTGACCAGGATTTTAATCTAGAAACCTTTGGATGAACTACCAAATTCTTGCAACAGAGGTCCTAAGAATATATTAATAAAACATTCTCCATTATTCTGAGTACCTTACTTCTTTATCATTCTGTATTCTTTCTTTTAGAAATTATAGTACATTATTCTTTTTTTTGACATCCTATAGTATATTAATTTTTCTTTCCTTTCATTTATCTTGTTTACTTTCAGCCATATTAAACGAGTACTTCAGTTTTTGACAGCCGTGTAAGTAGAACATTCTTTATTACAAGTGGCACTTAATTTTGTTTCAAAATGTTGAAACAAAGGATTTGCAATCCTTTGTTTCAATTCTTTGCAAAGAATTTGCAAAATTGAATTTTGCAAATTCAATTTTTTTTTTTTTTAATGGAATACAGGGCTGCAATGAAGTGATTGAAAGCATTGGAGAAAGTTTTTAATAATTTTTAAGCAAGGATATTAATTGACGATAAGGATTTATCGATGGTACAAATGGTTTCAAGAAGGCCATGAGGAAGAAAAAAGGTTGGACATTCTAACACAATAACTGATGAAAGTATTTAATATGTGAAGGACATTGTGATCAATATATGTTGAATCAATTTCAGAGAAGTTGCTGAAAAGGTGGGAATCTGTTATGGCTTATGTGAAATTTATTTTACTGATATTTTTAGTATAAAACAAGTAGCAGCAAAATATGTTACAAAACTGTTGAATATTCAACAAAAGCTACATCACAGAACAATTATTATTGCTGATGACTCCGAATTACTCAAATTTGTCATTGCAGATGACAAAACATCATATGGTTCATTATCATAACCTATGATAATGAAATAAAGGTCCAATCTTTCTAATGAAAGATTCTGGAAGATGTGAGACTGAGAAAGCACGCCGTTTGATGGAATATTAAGATTTCCTTTTTATTATTATAAAAAGTTTTTTTATTATAATAGTTTCATCTATTATGAGTTCTAACCATGAGGTTGTACAATCAATAAACAGTATTATTTAGCGGTTTTAGGTCGTTTACATGAGACAATCCAAAGACACAACCAGTAATACTAAACAATTCTAGAATTTTCCACTACCGTAACACTGTAGCTCACCCTTCACTATCAATTCATGATTTTTAAATAAAAAATAATAGCATATTTAATTCACAGCTTTCATATTCTCCAGACAAGGCACTCAATGGCTTTTTCCCCACTGATTAAAAGGATAATGATTTGCAATGAAGGTAGATTTGCAATGAAACAATGAAAAAATCGGTAAATGAACTTAAGGCTATATTAAAAATAAGCTTTCTATAAGTCTTTTGAGGATAAGAAGAAAGACTGGCAAAACTATTTTTGTTTGAAATGAACATGCTTTGTTATTAATAATAATTATTTATTTATTAAAGCAAGCGTATTACGATGTAAAAATTAGTATAAAAATATGTTACTCATTATCGTAAAATAAATTAAAAAAGCATAAAAGCAACAGCAAGAAAAAAATATATACAAATGTACTACTTAATCAGAAAAATTATGGAAACAAGAAATGAGAGACAAAGCAATAAAAATAACAGAATAACTTTTTATGGAATAATAAACGAAAACAAATTGCCAGAATTATATCCTCTTTTTATATCGTGTTCGTGGTTTGACAAGGATGTTGAGAGATAGCTCATGAAAAAATTCTTACAAATACAATTTATTTACTCTTATAATGTATAATGTAACTTATAATGTACAAAATAAGCTATAAATTGTAAAATATAATTCTGATTTTAATATAAACTTTACAATTCTTAATATAAAATTAAAAATGATTAAATTACAATAACAAGCAAGATAACAATCCTAGAACCAGTAATTAAATTTATACAGTAAAAACACTTTATTTCTTCCTTAAACCTTATTTAATTTTCAAAATTACTTTGATTTTCAAGAAAAATTTAATTTTTAGCTAAAATGTTTTTGAATTGATTAATTTTTAAAAGGGCTGAGGTTTTAACGTATAGTTATTCCTAAGTTTCAATCGATTTAGTGCACATGCATATGTAATTTTTACGATTCATTCATTTACAATTTTTTACAGCTGTTTAAAAACATAAGTAAATAGTCGCTTTTGTTTATCATGTGTGTGTTACTAATTTAAAGTGTGTAAAGTATTTAACTGCAATCTTTTAAATTCTGTGATCTTTTTTCAAAACATCATACCGTGCCTAAAAGACATTCTTCAATCGGGAGAAACACAAAAAAAGCACGTATGTTGAAAACTGTTCGTGTGGCAGAGACTGAAAACGAAAGACAGTAAAGATTGGAAAGCGACCGAATACACACAGATCAATCCCGCTCGACTGAAACAACTGAGCAACAGGAAATGCGATATGCCACCATTACTGTATGTGTGACTGACTGCACCTGCCTCCGGTTACTTGACTAATAAATATAAAATAAAAAGATTGACCACCACGGGAAACGCAAGTAACCATATAGCGCGAGCGAAGCTGCGACTGGGAGCCAGTTTTTTATAAATGAATAATGTTGTTTTGTTCCCTGTTCACAAAGAACTCACCGAACAGCTTCTCATACTTAACCCAGACAACACCCGTATCCCAAAATGGAATACTTGTGATGCACTCTTCATTCATTTGTTACTGCACTCACTCCAAATCCTCCTGCAAATTGTCCTTGCATTTATTTATAATTGTATACATATTTATCACACATTGTACTGAACTGAATTTCACTAAGTTAAACTATTGTAAAAAAGCAGAGTTTTGTTAGGGAGAAATAATTTAATGTATAGTGTCCAAGTTTTAATTAGAGACCAAGGTTTATTAACTCATTTTTTTTTTAGGTGCACATCAAATGATTTAAAAATGATTGTACGCCTTGTAAAACATGATTTAAGGATTAATGCAGGTGCCAAACATATGTAAGTAAATAGATGTCGTTTTTTTAAATATTAAGTATTTAAATAATTGTCGCATATTATAACTAGAATTTATTAATTTAATGAAAAAAAAAAATTTTTAAACGACTTCAAAATAAAATAAAAGTTCCTATTTGGCCTTTTCTTTTTCTAACCTTACTTACTAAATATTTTGTACTTAATGTAGATGGATGTTTTTTTAACTAAAAATTATGTGGTCTCGATAGACAATTAAGAGTTCCTATTTGGCCTTTTCTTTTTCTAACCTTACTTACTAAATATTTTGTACTTAATGTAGATGGATATTTTTTTAACTAAAAATTATTTGGGATCAATAGACAATTTGTGTTTTTTTTTTTAAATGGGTACATTTCCGCTATAAGAGATAAAAATTATCAATTGCAATGGATATTGTAGTTTAATGACATGTAATATCATTCTAAGTTCAAATTACTTTCATGTAAAAACTGGGTGGGAAACCTAAGATAAAAATATAATACAAACAATAAAGATATAATATAATATTATATAAAAATATAAACTTTTGCATCTCTACTCTAATTATTTAATTTTTCTTATTTTCTTTCCCATTCATAAAGTAAAAATTCTTAAAAGTGGAAAATAGTACTAGGATTGTTCAGAAAGTTCTTGACCTGACACTGTGATGGCATATCACCAAATGATTATAATATTTGTTTGGTATGATCCTTTAGATGGAAGTTTCAGAGATGTGTGTTTAGTTTCTTGTTTATGGTGTTCGAGTAAAGCAAAGAATTTTTTACATTCTTGAAAAATTGATAAAATTAATGTTCAAGCTACAAAACTTTGTAATGTTCACATTACATAGTACTTTGTAATTGGCTAAAGTATGTTGCAATTGATCCAATATCATTAGCAATAGAACAGAACTACAACGGGGTAGGTTTATCTTTGGTAATTAAAAAAAAGAAGAGGTTTAGTAAATTTTTGGGTGCATTCAGAAAAAATGTATAGGAAAATAAAAAAAAATACATACATACAGTAAAAATTGAGAATCTACTCTTTTTTGAAGTCAACCTGTGCTTGTCAGTTGTAATCAACTTTGTTCATATTATTTAATAGTGCATGCACATATGACTGTATATTTCTGTATGGTAGATTTACTGTAATTTCTTAAATCTAATGTTATACTGGTTAATATTTTGCTTTTATCAAAATTAATATTTTTAAATGACCAAAAGAGCAGAACTATTGAACCTGTATGTCTTACTATGTTTAAAAATAAAATCGAAGCTTACTTATTGTTATTCAATAAAGAAATTATCTTGCTTACATAAATTTATACCCAAAATCACTCTTAAAATTCTGTATTAAAAATCATTCGGATTGGTTCATTGATTCTTTAATTTTAAGTAAACATTATTACAAATAAACAGAAACGAGGATGATTTGTACAGGTGTCCTAAAGGTTCCTAAGTGATTTTAAAAATTAATAACTTTGACAAAATAGTTTTTCCTTTTCTTTTCACACTTGAAAACTTGAAAGTTTTGATATGGAGAGATTCAGCCTTGAACAAAGAGTCACTGTTATGGAACTTTATTTTCAAAACTAACGATTAATTAATGTGAATTAAAGAATCTATCACAGACCTTTCAATGTAAGAAACCCATCCTCGAATATGACTATATGTGATCTGATTACATTGCAACAATAGGGGTCTGTAAATAGACTTGCCTTGAACAGGTACATCACATTCTACCTTTATAGGGCAGAATATTCAATGCATACAGACCAGCGTAAGAGAAAATGCAGGAACATTAATCAGACGGCCTTCTGTTAAGCTGAGATTGTCAAGTCTTCACTGTATTCTGAGGCATTTGAATATTTTTGTCTATAAAATTCAGCTTGTCCATCATTAGAACCTGTAGATTACCAACTTGGCATCAATATGTTGTTCATTTTCAAAACTTTGTAGAGAAGAAAAAAGTTTTTTCAGCCAATTAATCATGACTAATGAGGTTCACTTCCATCTGAGTAGATTCGTAAATAAACAGAACTGTAGGTTTTCGAAATCCAAGAGTCATTCATGAAAAACAATTTCATCCCACAAAATTTACAGTTTGGTTTGGAATCACTATTCAAGACATCATCAGATGTTATTTTTTTGGGTTATGCTCCAAATTATTTTAAGCACTGCATTACAAAATATGCCAGAGATGTGATTCCAGCAGCATAGAGCCACATCTCATGAGGCCAGAACAACAACAGAGATATTTGGTTAACGAATCATTTTGAGAGGTTTGGAAATTCCATATCTACAATGGTCGCCTGATATGACAACCCCCGACTTTTTTCTGTCAGGTTTCCTCAAGGAAAGGGTTTACTTCAATAAAACCAGAACCCGTGAACAGCTAAAAGAGAACATCTGAGCTGAAATCATTTTTTTAAATAAAGATATTTTAACATTAGAAAACATTTTAGAAATACCAAGAATCTGTGAGGCTGAAAATGGAACTAATTTTTAAAAAAACGCCGCAAATTCTACTAAATTTCTGTGGAAACTGTTTTTGTAAATTAAAATTCTTAAACAGGTTAATGGCTTTTGAAATCCCCTAGGAACTTTTGGAACATCCAGTATATTATGATTTAACCCACCAGATTGGTCTAGTGGTGAATGCGTCTTCTCAAATCAACTGATTTGGAAGTCGAGAGTTCCAGCATTCAAGTCCTAGTAAAGTCAGTTATTTTAACATAGATTTGAATACTAGATCATGGATATCAGTGTTCTTTGGTGGTTGAGTTTCAACTAACCGCACATCTCAGGAATGGTCGACTTGAGACTGTACAAGACTACACTTCATTTATACTCATACATATCATCCTCTGAAGTATTATCTGAAAGGTAATTACCGGAAGCTAAACAGGAAAAAGAAAGAAGTATATTATGATTAAAAAAGAAATTTTCTAATCCCATTCGATTCCAGATATAATATAAACCACAAAACAGTTTATTTGTATATATAGTATTCTTTCCAAAATATAATAATCACTCCAAAAGAATATCATGTTAGTTTTGTTCCAGGTTTTTTTAAAAAAGTTTTGCCTTTTTTTTATAAAATGACTTTATTTAATTTTTTTTTTATTAACAGATTGGAGGCTGTGCATCCTGATGCATATGCAGCTTTTCAAGCATCAAGAGATATTACATCAGTTATTAACAGAATTATGAATTCATCTTCAACACCAGGAACAAGTAGTTTATCAAAAGATAAATCAAATGTTTCCATATCGTTGTTAACTCCTGTACTACCTATGCTTGTCAGTTATAATCATCTTTGTTTATATTATTTAATTGTGCATGCACATATGACTTATATTTCTGTATGGTAGATTTACTGTAATTTCTTAAATCTAATGTTATACTGCTTAATATTTTGCTTTTATCAAAATTAATATTTTTAAATGACTAAAAGAGCAGAACTATTGGCCCTGCATATCTTACTATGTTTCATCAGACATTTTTATGATCTTTTTTTTTAATTTTGTAAGTGTAGAAATGTAAATTACTCTGGTAGTCCCAGAACAAGTATTATCCATGTGACTTAAACGGAATATTTTTAATTGAAAAAAAAAAAACAGTCTACATTGATAACTTTCATATATATATTTTTTTAAATTGTCATGTTTGCTTGTGATTGCGATTCTAATTAAAGTGTTTTTTAAACTTAATAAAACACCAACAGAAACACTCAAAATATTTAGTCGTGATACTTTACAAGGGTGAAAATATATTACTGTAGTTGGCCAAATATCTGTTGTTAATAATGAATGTTTGCGATAACTATCTACTGGCATTGCTGTTGTGGAAGAATGTTGGCAATCTATTGCTGATATCTGTAACATTGACAATACATTTTACATGAAAAGGATTGTTGCAAAATTCATACCACAATTTGTGAGTGATGAATAGAAACAACATCACAAACGTGCCTGCAGTGAAAGCACTGTTTTGAACTAACCCAGATTTCCTTTCTAAAGTCATTGCAGATGACGAAATTTGGATTATGTATATAATCATGATTACTAAGCAGCATTCATCTCAGTTGAACAGCCCATCTTGATTTCGACCAAAAAAAAAAAGAAGCCTTTTTCAAGTCAACTACAGCATCCAAATCTTAATAATTTGTTTCTTCGATGTTAACAGGATTATACCCAAGGAATTTATACTTCCTGTTTAGATGATTTATAGAGAATTCTATTGTGCTAAGATAGCCAATGCAGAAAATGAGAAGAAATTGTTTAGAGATGTGGTACAGGATTGATTGACTCCATCATAACAAAGTGCAGGACCACATACTACTTAAATTGTGTAGCAGTTTTTGGTGAAAATTGACATGATGGTTGTTCCTCATTTAGCATATTTATCCAACTTGATTCTGTGTAAATTCCTTTTTTTCCTAAGTTGTGAGACAAAAATTTAACAAAATAGAGGAGATTCAACAAGAATCGTTAGTAGTGCTGAATACACTTGTAAAATGACCTCTCAAGATGTATTCTATTCATAGCAGAAGATCTGGGATCAGTGACTGAGCTTCCACGGACTTTCTTTAAGATGACTGTGACAAATAAAATACAGGTATGATGTTATGTATTTAAGGTTATGTTTCAGGAACTTTGGGTTACATCTCATATGTAAATACATTGAATTAGAAATAGTATTTGAAAATTCTAGAGAATAATGAAATTTTTTTTTTAATATCAAATATACACACTTTTGGATGGTAATTTTAAATTTCATCATAAAAACGTTTTCTTATTACTGAAATAATTTATATGTAAATATAATGGGATTATATATTATTTTCTTTAATCTGAGTGTAGTTATGAGTATTCAGCTACTTTTTTGTGTATTACCAATTTTTCATGCTTAAGTGTTTTCTTACAGGCAGAAGCATGCAAATCAGTTGAACAAGCGATGAAAAAATGTCCAAATGGATTTTATTCCGAGATTAAATATGATGGAGAACGTGTCCAAGTACATAAACAGGGTTCAGAATTTAAATATTTCTCTAGAAGCTTGAAACCAGTCTTACCACATAAGGTAAAAAAAACATGTTTTTAATTAAAAATGTATGTTAGAAAACTATGTTGCAAATAAGTCATTGCATTTTTTGTTTTAGTTTTGTTAATTATTATATAACTACTGTTATAGCTCAGCTGGAAATTCAACTAGGATTAAGAGATTATTTGTTACTTTATTCTCATTTAACAAAGGGTAAATTTTGTAAAAAATTTTCCTTTTTTATTACAGGTGAATCATTTTAAGGATTTTATACCAAAAGCATTTCCTCATGGTAAAGACTTAATATTAGATAGTGAAATTCTTATGGTTGATTTAAATACTGGTAAACCATTACCATTTGGTACTCTTGGAATTCATAAGGTATGTTGTATTTTTGCATTTGTAAAATTGTCATAATAGTTGTATTTAATTATCTGTTGTTTTTTTTTTTTTCATTTTTTTGCTTGATATCATGATACATACATACCAGAGGTGTAAATATGAGACCAGAATTTTTGTATAGAAAATACACATTTATTGTATGAAAATGATAAAAAATATTTTATTCAAAATATTTTCTATTGTTAGCTATATTTTTCCCATCTCTCTGATAATTTATGAATGCCACATTAAAGAAACTGTTGCTCTTTTGAGGCAAACCAGTCATCGAGCCATTTTCATACATTTTCATAAGAAGTGAAGCGCTACTCAGCAAGTGCGTGTCCCATCGATGCATAAATAGTAGTCGGACAGAGCCAAGTCTGGTGAGTAAGCCGCATGTGAAAGTATTTCCCAGCTGAAAGCCTCAATCGTTTCCTTGACCGGTTTTTCTGTGTATGATGGTTAGATTATCATGAAGCAAAATCACTTTGTGTTGCCTTTTTTTATATTCTGGTCATTTTTCATGCAATGCTTGATTCAAATTGATCATTTGTTGTCGGTAGCATTCAGAATTAACAGTTTTGCCAGGTTTTAGCAGCTCATAATAGATCACATCCTTCTGATCTCACCAAACACAGAGTCTTCTTTCTATAGCGATTTGGCCTTGAAATCGATGTCGATGGTTCGTCTGGAGTTGCTGCCTATGATCTTTTACGCTTAGGATTCTCGAAATATATCCACTTTTCATCATCTGTCGCAATTCAATGGAGAAATGAATTTCTTTTGTACCTGGTGAACAATATTTCACAAGTAATTTTTCAATTTTCTTGCTGTCTTTCATTCAGTTCATGTGGAACCCATTTTCCCATCTTTTGGATTTTTCCCATGTAACCTTTCAAACATATGGAGATGGCTTCTCGTCTTACATTTAATTAATCTCTGAGTTGTCGCACTTGAGCGTCATCCTCATCCAAAAATGCTTGCAATTTACTGTCTTCTAACTTCAAAAAATGGCGCTAATAATGTGATTTGACAGTAACTTCATTGACAGCTAGGGCTATCTATGGGTAAATTCCATTTTCATATTTACACACCTGGTACACCCTAATACATGTATGTATGTTTGTTCTACCATAGCAGCTCAGTGACTGAACCAATTTAGATGTTTAACCTTACATTGAAATCCTTACATTTTTTATTTGACATCTGGGAATTTTGATGCTTAAATCTTATTTTGGTAATTATGACTTGACTGGCACAGCCGGCAATACAGCGTCTATTTTTTTGTGTATGTTTATTTATCTAAGCCATTTTTCATCACTTATAATGATTTAATAAAAAAAAAAATTAAAAATATTTTTCAAGGTTATGAAATAACATAAATGATGTAAATACATTGTTATTATATATACAGTTTTAGAAATAAAATACATTTATTTGATCCACCTCATACCATTTGTAAACTATATTTTATTTTTGTAAATTTATATAATACTGATACATGTTTAATTTTTAATCAATACATCGAAATTATCACATATTGGTGCTGTATTTAATTTTTTCTATCTGTTTTAATATAAATTGCATTGTTAAAAAAAAAATTAAAATTAATTTTTTTTATGTTTGGATCATTCTTTCAACTTAATTTTATTAGATAATGACATGTCTACAGTGTTATCATCAATTAAATTTGTTTTTTTTTTTTTTGTGAAAAACGCTTTCATGTTATCATCGCCTGAAATGAAATTGTTAACAATATATTGTAATAAATTATCCAAAAAAACTAAAATAAATTTTGTAGCCTATAAAAACTAAGAAATTCGGTATACAGTTGAGAATGAAGGATGTAGTAAATACATTATATAAAAGAAAGTAATGATAATAGAATCAAACTAGTTATAATTGACTGATTACTCCAAAAAGATGTTTTTTATTAATTGCTATATTTTGTTTATTGATGGTTTTCTTCTGCTTTTTTTCTAGAAAAGTGAATTTAAAGATGCTAGTGTATGTTTATTTGTGTTCGATTGTTTATATTACAACAATGAATCGCTTTTACACAAGTAAGTTAATTTATTTTCTTTGTATTAAATAAAATATAATTTTTTATATGGTTTTTCCCCGGCTTCTAATACTAAGTTAACTATGTTTGTAATATATTTTCCCTAGAACAGTTTTGTATTGTTATAGCCAATATAAACTACTAGTAACTTATATTAATAATTGTCATTTATGATTTAAGGCTGTTATCAGATCAGCAATCAAGAAATGTGTCTTCATATTCTGACTTACTTTACTGAACATCCACTGTTCTGCTACTAATTTCCCGTTAAAGCCCATCAGGCAAGGAACGGGTGGTGGTGACGACTGGAATGTAACTAGGCGGGTGTCTTCCCCTACGTGGTTGGGATGTTCTGCTACTAAACTGGTAGCGTTAATATTGTATTGTCTATTGAAGAACAAGTGCATAAATTTCATCTATACAACATCACCAATAACTCTTACTAGTTCCATTAATAGAAGAAGCTTTCCATGGATAGTTTTCAAATCGGTGATCAAGTTTTTATTTAAGATTAACTTACATTTGTAATGTTAATTTAATTACAATTTTAAGCCCTGGAATAAATGAAATGTCACTTTTTTGGGTATGATATTTTGGAACAATCTAATACTAAAAAAGATAAATATTGCAATTGAAATATGTTATATCAGCACTATCTGGTGTTTTGCATGGTGCCAAGTTCATTAAACTATACCTCTGTATCCATTTCTGTCCCAAGCCTTTTTCATCCCCTTTTAGTTTCCATTCTTCACCCTATTTCTTTACTTCATCCTTCATTGTCCTTGTTTCATTTCTCCTTCTACTGACCCTTCCAATGAAGTTGTCAAGATTCCAACATGTCCTAATCAGTTTCCTTTTCTTTGTGTACTGCCCGTATTAATGGTATTTCTTCAGTAATCCTGTTTATTCTTCATTCCTTACTTTATCTATCTATCTTATTTTCTCCATTCTTCTACATATCCATTCACAAAACCCTCAGTCCAGTTATCTCTCTCTCTCTCTCTTTTTTTTTCTTATTGTCCACGCTTCATTTCCATACAAGACATTCCATACATAGCATTTGGCTAACCACTCCCTAATTTTAACTCAGGAGGTATATTATATTCACTTTAAATAAAAAATAATGAATAGTAATGATGAATTGACTATAGATTATCGATAATGACCCACCGGGTTGGTCTAGTGGTGAACGTGTCTTCCCAAATCAGCTGATTTGGAAGTTGAGAGTTCCAGCGTTCAAGTCCTAGTAAAGCCAGCTATTTTTACACGGACTTGAATACTGGATCGTGGATACCGGTGTTCTTTGGTGGTTGGGTTTCAATTAACCACACATCTCAGGAATGGTCGAATTGAGAATGTACAAGACTACACTTCATTCACACTCATACATATCATCCTCTGAAGTATTATCTAAACGGTAGTTACCGGAGGCTAAACAGGAAAAAGAAAGATTATCGATAATGAATGAAACAATGATTTATGTAACTTGTGATTACATTTATAGTAAAGATAAGACTTTATTTAACACTATATTATTAGATATTATTCTAGTTATACAGTAAAAATGAATTTCATTTGATTGGTGAGTTAATTATAATAATGATAGTGGCATATATAAAAGAAAAGTAGTATAATATTTCAAGATGGTTTTTAAGCTGAAAATTTTGATGCAGATTTTGAGATTTTTAATATACAAAAAAACCTTTAGTCATCACAGAATCACTGATTTTATAAAAAAATGTAATAGCAAAACATGATGTACACTTGATCACTGTTTTATGTTTACTAAATGGCTATTAATGGCTGACAATATATCATAAATTTGGTGCCTTCACCCAACTGTCAAATAAATAACCAAGCTTTTAAATTTTCTTGTTTTACTGACATGCTCTTTATTTTATATATGAGGTCTGTTCAGAAAATAAACTTCATTTTTTTAATGTTTATTATTAATTTCACAGATTATTGGACTTGTCCCCTTCAAAGTATTCCCCTCCCCTAGTCTCACTCTTTTCTCAGTGGTGTTTTCATTTCATGAAGCAGTCCTGGATAGCTTCATTTAACTAGGAGAAAATTGGCCTTTAATGTCTTTAATAAATTTGCATTAATGGCATCAATAGTCTCAAAACTGCCTCCTTTCATTACCTATTTTAATTTTGGAAATAAGAAAAAAATTGCTGGGAACCAGGTCTGGTTGACAGGGAGGCTGAGGGAAAACTGAAGAATTGACAAAACTGAGTGTGTTGTCGCCAAAACTTGGTCTCTTTTTGTGGATTTTTTCACATAACTTGTAAGGCAACACTTTGATAATATGCACAGTTTACTGTTTCATTTTGAGGTAAGAATTCAAAATTCAGAATTCCATTAAAGTTGAAAAAACAGTGAGCATCAGTTTGACATTGAATCAAGAGTGATGTGCTTTCTTGGGATGTAGAGATCCGTTACCAGTCCATTGTGACGATTGAACTTTTTTCTAGATGTCGTAGTCATATACCCAGCTTTCGTCTCCCGTTATGATTCTTCGTGTGAATGTTTCATCGTTATTGGCTTATTCAAGAAGTTGCCAACAAACATCCACTCGATGTTCTTTCCTGACTGTTTGGTCATCAAATGAGGAACAAACTTTGCTGCAAATCAATGTACGTTCAATTTTTTAGTCAAAACATCACCGATTAAAATGCTAACCTCTTCTGCAAGTTCTTTAATAGTCAATCAGTTTGTATACACCAGATTTTTAATTTTCTGAACGCAGATGATATCAGTTGAAGTCGAAGGCCTTTCTGGTCGAGGGTCATCCTCAGTCGACTGACGCCAACATTTAAATTGTGAAAACCATTGGTAACATGTGTACAACCCAGGGCATCATCTTCATAAGCTTGTTGCAAAAGTTCAAACGTCTTTGTGTAAGTTTTCCCCAGTTTCACGCAAAATTTTATGTTGTATAGTTGTTCTCAAAAATCGCTACTAACACTTAAACATGTTGCACTCAAATAATAATTACTCAAAAACTAAACAAGATACCAACAATCCAAGAACATGTGGTTACGGAGGTGGTTATGCGGAACACAATGCTCCCAACCGTACATCACTAAATATCTCCATTAGCACATAATTAAAAATGTTCAGTTTTTTTAACAGGTCTCATATTGATTTTATTTAAATTAGAATAACTAGAGAAATCTAAAACTATTAAGTTTATATTACTTATTTAATTTATTGCAATAAAATCTAAACATCCATGAGTTTTTATAATTGTTAGATAAAATAACATTCTCTTCTGTTTTCAAATTACATTTTATTTAAGTTATAATAAAAGATTTATAAAAAATCATAACTGATTTTGAGTTCATTACTATTATTTATTCAAATATCCACAACAGATCTTAGAACGTATTGAATAAAGTCAAAATATATATTCCCATTATATATTTATTTTTGTATTTTTTTTAATAATTTTTTTCAATGTTTCAGACCATTGAAGGAAAGGAAACGTATACTAAGGGATAATATGACAGAAATACCAAATCATATTGTATTTTCCGAGATGGAAGAAATCAGTGTATGTATACTTTTAATTAATTATATCTCTTATAACCAAATGTGTGGCAATATAAAAAGTAGAATTAGTTGGTCATAAAAAAATTAATAAACTAATTAAATTATTGTATTTCTTCAGCATTTTTATTTACTTACTTTATTATTCTGTATAATCTATTAGGAATTAGTTTTTATGTACCTTGTGCATAAAAATATGTTTTTACAGATTTCAGCAACTTCAGTATTACCATTCTCAACTCCTCACTGTCATTGAACCATTAAGAATCAATCTACTTCTTAATCCTTGAATTTAAGTTAGTCCAGTGAATAAGTCAAATCTCATGTTGATGACGGTTTTTGATTATTTAATGAGAGATTCACCGTATAAGTTAAGCCTAAGTTATTCCAATTATCAAATAAGAAGGATATGAGTTTTTAAAGTAAAATCCATTTTGAATTTGCTACCTACATGTGCAGAGTAAACAGATGGGACTTGCATAGCTCAGTTACTTCAGCCAATAGCCAGCTGTAAATGAGTGCTACAGTTCATGATCCTTTCAATTATGAAATATGAAGAGTAATCTGATTTTATATTTTCGTATGAAAAACAATTTTATGGTGAAATTCAAAGGTAAATTTATGGTGTTTATGAGCCAAATATTATGAGCGAGACAGCTAATGTAAGGTAAGATAGTGATACCTTTCATTTTGAGAAGGGCAAAGAACATCGCAGCCGGCCATTAATGATAACAGATGATGTGATTGAAAAATTTGACAAAAAAATTTGTTAAAACAGCGCTTTGCCTTGTCACAATTGCCTTTGATGTTATATGACTTTGATTTATAAAGTTTTGACTAAAAAATCGGGCTGTTAAAAATTGTGTGCCATATAGGTACTGAAATTGTTAATTGATATATACAAGAAAGAACATCTTGCTGCAGCGTATACATTTTTGCGTGTTATGAAAATGAAGGTGATAAATTGTTTAATCACATTGCTGCTAGAGATTTCTTATTCGAACGTCAAGAAAAGCTGCAATGTTGATGCAATGGTGTCGTTCATAATCTCTAGATTGAAGAAATTCAAACAAGGATGTTCGGTAAACAAACATATGGGTACTGCTTTTTTGGGACAAAAAGAGTATTTTGCTTATTGAATTTAGTGATTACAGAACGAATGTGAAAGCCTATACGTATTGTAAAACGTTTAAATTCTTAGAAGAGCTATTAAAAACAATTATGGGGTGCTATCCTGCAGGTTTTTTTTTGCATAACAATAATCAGTTATACCTGGGAAATCAGATAGTGAGGTTATTAAAAAAACTTTGTTGAAAATCTTCTCATTCACCCTATAGCCCTGCCATAGCTTCCAGTGATTATTTTCTTTTTCTTCACCTTAAGCTGTGGTTTACATCACAAAGATTTGATGATGTAGACAAATTGAAATTAGACATTACTGCATGGTTTAAGTCACTGGTAGAATTTCTTGAAGAGGTAATGAAGAACCCAGTGAAATGCTATGAAATAGGTATTGAAGTTTGACGACAGTTATGAAGAAATGTAGTAAATGAATATAATTTTTGTGCGTAGATATTAAAGTTTGCTCATATTTTTCAGTTTTGTGTTTATTTAAAAATGAAAAACTTTTACAAACGCACCTTGTATATTTATCGCTTACTTTACTCATGTTTATAGCTACAGAAAACTTAATTTGCTACTATAAACATATACAGTATACATTTCTGACAATGATACTAATGTTGACAACTTTTTCCTAAACCAGTACTGCTTTTCTTAAATTTTATTTTTTTAGTTAATATTAGATTTTCATTCATGGTTTATATAAATAATATTTTAACAATGAGGGTGAAGTGCAATTTTTTGTTCATATTAAAATTTGTAGATTTTTCAAAAATAAAAATAGCAAATAAGACAGCTTAAAGACGTACCTTAAAATTTCTCATTCAAAATGCACTGTACAAACATACAAAGTTAACTTAAATTACTGTTAATCAGGTTATCAGATAGTCAAACAGGTACATGAAAACAGATTGAACATTTTTGTAGTGAACTTTTTCATTCTTGGTACTTCCATTTCCCTGGATGTAATTTAATATAATATTTTGCACTAGGTTACTTCAGTAATTCGTCGTTTTCCCACTCATGTTTTAAAAACTGTACTTTCTCAATTCTTAATTATCAAAATGAATAAATTATTTTTACGCTTTTTGATATTCATCTGCGCAACTGAAATAATTAAATATAATTGCTACCACACAGAAAAGTTATAAATACATTAACGAAGAAATTATATTATAGTTGTTAATAATAACGTTAATAATTGTATGAAAATATATCGCTAAATTATTCTTCATATTCTATATTGATGAGTATTATAATTTTTATTTTAATTTACTAATCTAGAAAAAATATGAATAATTTAATTTAAGTGCTGTTGTATAAGTCAACATCTTCTCTTATAATTTCAATTTCAATTTTTTTCTAGGATTTTGTACACCAGAAATAATATAACTTGGCTTTGTTTTTTTTTTTTTTCGATGCGTCAGGATAATTGAAATACAACTTTGATAACAGATGGTGTACTAAATTATTTATGAATACAATAAAAATAAAGCTATTGTTTATGTTTGGTTTGTCATTGATTTGTGATACAACCAGTAATCAGAAATATATGAAATCTGATTCCAACTCATCAGTGTAGAGTAATCAGTCACAATCATAATTTCTTTATCAAATAATTTTTAACTGACATCAATTAAAAAAAGGAAGTTTTTGAATGTCAGCTTGAATTTCTGTTATTTAATACATATTTTATCTTTACCAAACAGATCGATTACAATGATTCCATTATATATTTTATACAATGTTTTGCTGGTGGTCATGTTATAAGACAAGATACTAAAAATATTTCAAAGAACTAGTTTCGTAGTCATCGTCAAAATTTCATTGAGTTATTTCTAAATTCAGTCGGGTTTCATTAATTTTGAAACATGTTTATTCTTGTAGTAGTGAAAGAGTTAAGTGATTTTTATATGCTTTTATTCAACTTGTTCTGTGCACTGTGACGTATGGCAGAATGATCAGAATTTTATCAGCAATACTTAACCAATTCCAAATTACATAGAAGGCTAAAATTTTGTATGTAAGGTTGTTGTCGATGACAATGCATTGTGATTACAAAAAATTCCATAAAAAAATCTATTTTCATAGAAAATTTGTTTTGTAAATAATGGAAATTCAAACAACTGTGTATGCATACGAAAGAGTTCGACGTAGAGTGCCAGTCAGCTGTTTTTTTCTAATATGCAAGAAAATGAATAACCTTTTTTTTTATGTCTTCAGTCATTTGACTGGTTTGATGCAGCTCTCCAAGATTCCCTATCTAGTGCTAGTCGTTTCATTTCAGTATACCCTCTACATCCTACATCCCTAACAATTTGTTTTACATATTCCAAACGTGGCCTGCCTATACAATTTTTCACTTCTACCTGTCCTTCCAATATTAAAGCGACTATTCCAGGATGCCATAGTATGTGGCCTATAACTCTGTCTCTTCTTTTAACTATATTTTTCCAAATGCTTCTCTCTTCATCTATTTGCCGCAATACCTCTTCATTTGTCACTTTATCCACCCATCTGATTTAGGAGCAGTAAATCCGTTTACTGTTTTGTTTTCAGTAGCAGTTAAAATTGAATAAAGCTGTTTTGACAGTGTTGTCAACACAGTTAAAACAGTGCA
This sequence comes from Lycorma delicatula, assembly GCF_047948215.1. Lineage (NCBI taxonomy): Eukaryota > Metazoa > Arthropoda > Insecta > Hemiptera > Fulgoridae > Lycorma > Lycorma delicatula. Next base: position 37,844,195 of record NC_134467.1, on the reverse strand, counting down.
CATTGATCGAATTTTTAACAGCAGAAAATGTGAATCCTATGAATATTTTTCATCATTTAAAAGCGGTTTATGGTAGTAAAACTGTTGACAGAAGTACTGTGAATAGGTGGGTATTGAAATTTTGCGAATGTGAAGCTGGTGAGGTGACAATTGAGGACGCACCTCACAGCGGATGACCAGTTTTTGTGACTTATGAGAAACATTGAAAGGAGGTAGATGATTTACTTCAAAGTGTCCAGTGAATCACCCAGCAATGCATCATCACTATTCAGTAAAGCATATCTAAAGAACGAGTAGGCCATATTATCGAGCAAAATTGGGTTACCATAAAATCTGTGCACGATGGGTACCGTGCAAACTTTCTGATGGCTCTCTGTAAGCTGAAGTTTGAGCTTATTCTGCATCCACCATACTTGCCGGATTTGACTCTGTCATTTCATCTCAAGAGGGATCTCAAAGGATCATTACACCATTGATGATGAGGTGAAGAAAGCTGTGGCCATTTGAATCCGAGAAAGACAGCCAGAATTTTTCAATGACGGAATGCAAAAACTTGTCACACATAGGGAAAAGTCTATCAATGTAAACATGAATTATATTAAAAAATAAACACTGCATTTTGTAGCTAAGGTATTGTACTTTTATTCATTTTTTATTTCATCCAATATCTCTTTTCATTTTCATGCTATGCATATATATGTAAAATTTATCAGCTGAGCCTCGTACAATGAAAGGCGCCCCTCGCTTTTATTATTCATAATATATAATGTAAAGGAATTATGACAAATAAATTTATTCAATATTCGTTATTATAATTGAATGTAGCTGAGAGATTTAATAAATAAATATTCACATATAAGTACGTTCACTATCATGAATAGAAACAGGTTTATAAATCATAATTATCAATATAAACGAAATGTTATTTTAATTTAATCAAACAGCCCATAATAAACATTTATTCTTGATTTAATATGAAAGTGAAATTATTTTTATTTTTTTAGTGCATCTTTAAATATATTTGTATTAAGAAATTTTTCCAGTTAATTTATACTTTAATTCAATAATTAGTAAATAGTTTTTTAATTTTTTTTTTTTATGTAACTTTTGATCAGACACCTGGTTCACAGTTTTACTTAATACGATTATGTATATTTATAATAATTTTAATTATGCAATAATTCTCCCTTTTTGTCTTTCTCATATTCATTCTCATTTATCTCGTTCTCCTCGCTTTTATTAAGTTTTTTTGTAAAATGATAATAATAAAAAAATATCAAATTTGTTTTACCTTTACAACTCTAGATAAAAAAAAAATATTTTTCTAATTTGTAATTTTTTTCTGTAACAGGAACCAAAGGAACTAGAACAAATGATGACTAAAGTATTTCGATTGGGATTGGAAGGTCTTGTTTTAAAGGATGTATTGGTAAATAGTATTATATTTTTTCCATTCAATTTTTAAGATTACTGAAATATAAATTTGAAACTCTGTTATACTTTTCTATTTGTCAATTACAGTAGAATATTTCTTAAACTATAGTATGGAAAAACATAATATTTGATTTGTAGCTTAAAACAGTGAATCTCAGACATAGAAATGAAATAATTTTGGTTTCCAAAATATTTTTTGAAAATACATAATTTTTTTTTGTTGTTGATTGTTTGGGATATTAAATGAAAATCTCATGTAGTACAGGTTATTAGTTTTTCTCATTAATAGTTTTATTTCACAACATGGATAAGGCTTAATAATGAATAGAATACTTTTACATGTGTATGAGGTGTAAATATGATTTAATAGCTTCTTGGATTATTTCGTATGTAGCTGGCTCAATATCTGCTGAAAATATTTATATATCTTTTAAGCATATCATAAATCTGTCTGTGTGTGTGTGTGTCGCGTGCGCACATACTAGCTCCCCGTCGCAGCTTCACCTGTGCTATATGGTTACTTATGTTTCCCATAGCGGCCAATCTTTTTATTTATATTTTTTAGTCAAGTAACCAGAGGAAAATGCAACCAGTCTTACATACAGTAACAGTGGCAGTGGTTGTGTTGGTTGAGCCCAGTGCCATATACTTTTGCACCTCTTAAAAAAATCAGAATTAAAAAAAGCCCAAAAATGGTTTTAAAATATTTATCTGAAGAATATCTACAAGCCCCCTCATCTGACACCCAATTTTTTATAGCCCAATTTTTTAATAAAAACTTCATAAATAAAAGATTGTAAAACATCAGTAATTATCTAAGGTAATTGTGGTGCACACTAGTTTTGTTGGATTTTCTTTAATTTTTTCAGTCAACTCATCTGTTACCACTGACAGCCGGCCAGTACATTCATGATGAATGTTCATTTGCTCTTTTCAAAATGAGGTGTTAGAATGCATACTTAACCTATTGCCTGCTGTATTTTTTTTATATTTGTAATCTTTGCTCATTATAAATCTCCATTGTCCACTATTCGCATTTCTATTGGTGCATTACAGTACACTCTTTTACATATTTTTTAAACTTTTGCCTCTTCTAACGCTACCTGTCAGTCATTGGTAGAACTATTTGTGTTACTTAACAGTGTTATCAGCTGTATAAAAGTCTATCTTATCAGGCTCCAGCAGTATCAATCCTATACATCTGATATCACATCAAAGTGATTGTAAATTTTGCTTTTACCAACTACCTACAATCTGAATGTGACAAAAGGGAAATTGTGGAGGAATAGCTGCTTCTTAAGTACTTACACCATACTCATACAGGACATATGTAACTAGTACTATAGCCAATGTGTTAATCCTTTTTACATCTGTTGCTTAGCTTCTCTTCCTACTTTTTTTTTTTTGGTTGGCATAGGAAATTGTCATGAAAATAAATTTGTAATTTCTTATTTTATTTTCATTAAAATTATCATTTATTACCTCTAATTACAAATTTATGTTATTATTACATTATTTTTTTTTATTACCATTACGTATTTTTGTTGTATTAAGAATCTTGGTAGAAAAAATAATAATTTATCCATATATGTAATGATTATAAAACAAAACTTTTACTCTTATAATAATTAAAATTTTTAACTGATTCTTATAATTTGGTAATTATTGTAATTTTCTCACTTCTATTTAGAATTAATTAGTTATTTCATTTTTATTAACTTGTTACATTATTTTTATCTCTTTTTCTCTAGAGTCCTTATGAGCCTGGTAAACGTCACTGGTTAAAAGTTAAAAAAGATTATTTGTTCGACGGTGCTATGGCCGATTCAGCTGATTTAGTTGTAATAGGAGCATGGTATGGTACTGGACAAAAAGGTACTTATTCAAAATTATTTAACGTTTTCATTGTTCTAGTAACAATAATAATAATAATTAAAGGATGTAAGATTCTTTATGAAGTATTAGTGTGGCATATTTATTTAATTATGTTAAATTAGTATAATACTTTAACGGTTAGAGAATCTTTTAGTAATAGAAAGTGCTAGAATAAGAAAGAGAGAGAGAAAATGAAAAATGTAAATCAGTGAACAAATTAACAAAGACGGAAAAATTAAAAACAATTTCTAAAATATTATAGAAGGTTTTGATAATAGAAATGATTCTCACTTGAACAAACAAAAGGGTAGATTGTTTGCTGTTATTACAGGTCAAGCACTCGGCCAGAGGTATAAATACTGCTGGGGATCAGCAAATATAAGTATTGCGATGTGCAATAATTACGATGAGACAGTGTGCAACAAACATTCAAAGAGTGAGTCATAAGATTATTCCATTTTGAGACAATGTCCTTGTCTACAGTTAAGAACGAGAAGCTATTGGGTGAGTTCATTGTGAACAGGGAAAAACGTGACATTATTCATTAATAAAAGTGTAAGATATTTTTCTTTTATAAACATTAAAACTAAATAATTCTTCTTTAATGTTAATTTGCTAAATTTACGATTGTTATCTTGATTTTTAATCTTTTTAACGTGCTGTTAATTTGTATTAGCTATTGTAGAGTTCACAGTAAAATCAAAATTGTATTTGCAGTTTATAATTTACATTTTTAGTACAAAATAATTTATTTAAGAGTAAATAAATTGTATTTTAAGAATTTTTAGATGTACTATCTCTCAATATCATTGTGGAACCAGTAACACATGACAATTCATTTATTATATTGTATGTTATTATTTCAACCAGTTTTTCCAGCTTGCTGTCAGATGTGGGTGTGTGTCTATAGGTAGATGCAATTACTGCTACCAGCTTGCCAGGCCTGCAACTGCAAGTGTACATGAATCGGTATACATGTAGTCCTCAACAGACTCAGGTCGACTACTCCTGAGACATGCGGTTAATTGAAACTCAACCACCAAAGAACACTGGTATCTACAGTCTAGTATTCAAATCTATATAAAAGCAACTGCCTTTACAAGGACTCAGACCTGTGAATTCTTGATTTTTAAAATCAGCTGATTTTGCGTTGACGAGTTTAACCACTAGACTAACCTGGCGGGTTTATATTATATGTAAAAAGATAAAAGTATAACTTCATTTTTTAAATAAATTAATGCATAGACAGTATGTATGTGTTATTTTTTGAAATTAACAAGATATAATGTACCAAAACAGTTAACATATAGTAGCGATTCTGAAATTCTCAAATCGCATAATTAGTCCACAATTAAAATAATTGCACTAAGTTAAAATAATAAAGTAGCTGTTTTTCAAATTGTATTATGTAGTGGGTTGTTGGAATAATGCTTTTTAGATGCTTGATGCATGCTCTCTCTAGGATCAAATGAAATACTGAGGTCTCTTCTTATTATAATCTAAATGAAAAAAAAAAATCATCTGTGTGATATTGCTGCATAAATGTCAGTACTGAAAACATTCTTTTGATTTTCTATTGTTGCTCACCCAGTTATTGTGAAATCCATTATGTGATGTTACAATGCATTGTCACAAAGTAAAAAAAAAAGAAATGTTTAGGAGAATGTTGGATGATTTGTAAAAAATCATACTTTAATTATTCAAGATTTTGTCACCATCACATTGTGATACGTGATAAGCACGCTAGTTGATCTTTATCATGGACTTCATTTCTCAATTCCTGATCTTTGAACAACCGTAAAATTCATTTGGCTTCATTGATATTGAAAAAGTCTTTGATAATGTTAATGTTAACTTTTAGAGATTTTAAGGTTAAAAGGTAACTATTTCATTTTATAAACATTATTAGAGGATTATATAAGAACACCGCTGTAAGAATTAGTGTGAAAGGTAAATTGCTCAAGACGAATAACGATATACGATTGTATATGTTCTTTGTCACATACATTATTTAATATTTTTATAGGTCACATTTTTTGACAACTGAAAGAAAATTATTGTTTAGAAATTAGACTGAGTAAAGAAGAACACCTAAGCAGAATACTTTATGCAGACGAAATGATTTTATTACAAGATAGTATAGATAGTTTACAAATTTACATTTGCAATAAAGATAAATGAATATAATTTGATGATATCTGCTGCTAAAACTGAAGTCATAGCTTTTAAAGTGAAATACCCAGTAAAAACAAAAATTATAACAAATAATAAAGAAGTTGAACAAGTTAGTCAATTTTACTACTTGGAATGTGATATTTCTTCTGAAAATGATCTGGATGTTAAGAATAAAATTGCGAAATTAATTTAATTTGTAAAATAATTCATAGAACGCTATGAAAAATGATAAAACAAGACATCAGACTGAAGTTCTGTAAAACAATAGTTGTTCCTACTTTAATGTATTGGTACTGAGACTTGGGCAAATAGAAAGAAATGAAATTCCTCCATTCATTAAAGGGATATACTTAATTTGATTGATTAAGAAACGAGGATATTTGTTTAGAATTGCAGATATTTCCTCTAAATGAAGATATTAAGGAATATAGATTTAATTGGAGTGAACATGACAGAAGAACGGTGTTATCAGTCTTTACCAAAAAATGCAAACTCAGGGAAAGTGTATTTTTTGGCCTTCCAAAAAAGAGATGGGTGCTGGAACAGGCAGTTCTGACTAATTCACAAAGGCAGACAAAGAAGAAGAAGAATATCACTTCCTCACATCATGTTTATTCATTACTATATTGTTATTTCTATTCTAATTGTTGACAAACATTGGCAGGTTGTATTCTATGAGGATTAAAAATGTAAATGCACTTAATATGAATACTTCACTTAGTTACCAGTTGGTGGGATTTTACTTTTTAGGTTCCACTGTAACAATGCATAACTTACTACACAAAAACACGTATTAAAGCATGTAACTCTGAGAACGCGTAGGAAAAAGGTTATAAAGACTGGCCAACTTCAAATCAGAAAGAAGGAATGACCTGCATAGTCACTTATTCAAATATTATTTACTTACTGGATTACCCTGGTAACAAACAAAACCTGTTAAAAATTGTTCAGTAGTTTTAACTTTGAATTTTATTTAACCCAATTGTTTTAGTTTCTTCAGTATTTGTTTTTTTATTTATTTATTATTATTTTAGGTGGTATGATGTCTGTATTCTTAATGGGCTGTTATGATCATCACAGAAAAAAATGGTGTACTGTTACAAAAGTTCACACAGGTCATGATGATAAAACTTTAGAGAGGCTTCAGGTATATTTTTTTTATATTTGTTCAATTAAATTGACATTAAGTTTGTTTATTATTCCCTATTTGATGTTATTACAAAAGAATAGAAGTAATGTTCAATTTAGAAGTAAGACTGACTCTTTTATTAAAATTAATTAAATTTTATTAATCTTGTATGCGTACATTACAAAGAACCCAATTGTACTGATGTATAAGTTTTCCTCATTAGAAAAATTTTAACAGATTAGATTACAATTATAATTACTCATTTTAGTTAATGAGTACTTTTATCAGTATAATATTATTTAAAATTTTGCATGTTTTTAAAGATTATTTATTACAGTAGAATCGACTGCCCTGGATGTAACGCTTTATATCATTCATTTAAATCTTTAAAGAAACAAGATGATTTTTAAATCTTGTAAAGCTTTTTATGCAGTTTTGTTTTCTCAGATTTCCTACCAATTTACAGTCTTTCTAATAGAGAGGTAAAAATTATGTCTTTTAATTTTGATGCATCTCATATTCCAGCAGAAAATAATAGTTAAAAAACTATTGGCACTATCTATATTTTTTCAGTCTTTTTGAAAAAATTCATAATCTTTAATTGGGAAACGAATAAAAAATATTTTATTTATATTGTTAAATTTCTTTATATAAATAATTTCTGTATAACAATTGATAGTCCATTATAGCAGCCAAATCTACCACCACACGTAGAATGTATTGCTGTACGACTCTACAAATGAAAATTAAATAAACTATTTCATGATTTGGCTTGAAGAATCTCAACAAAACCAAAGGAAAAAGTTTTATTAGAGCTGTGTGACAAAATACAAAATAAATTAATAAAATAAAAAATTGTTTAATTTTTCGTTAATATTGTGATACATAGAAAAGCTTCCAGTATTGAAATGCAAGAATAAGTGAAGAATGCAAACCAATAAATTTATTAAAAAATACAAATTTTATTTTTATTTCGACAAGACACAAGTCAGTCTTGAAAATGTTGTAGCCATTATTAAAAACAAACATCTCATGTTAGGCTTGTTAAATGAAAGTATAAAATAAATTTTTTTTCTTTTATTGAGCTAAGTAAGTTTACTGTTATACAATAACATGTCAGATCCATCAAAATGCAGGTGGATAGTCAGCTTGTGTAAGTAAAATTTTTATTTTGCTGACTTCAGAGGTTATCTATATAGTAAATATTTTAAGAGAAAAAAACTGTGATTAGTGATTCTTGTATTTCAGATGCTTGATAACCATCACAACCGTAATAAAGATTGCAATAGATAATGTAAAGCAACAAAAGAGAAAAATGTATATCTATTTTAGCTCAACTAGAGTTGAAAATTTAGAAAAATAATAATAATAAACATTTTTTTAGCATAACTCTAAACTTTTTTTGTAACTTTTGTACTTAATTTATTTCCTTACTTTATTTAATTTTCATAAGTTCTCGTACATTGTATAAACTATTTGTAAAATGTTATCTTTTTCATTTTCTACTGACTACAGTTAGTAGTACATTAGTTAGTTTCTACTACTGACTAGTTAGTTAATTATACTACTGACTACAGTTATAGTAGTATAATTTAATTCGTTTTATTTATTTTCAGACTGAACTGGATATGGTCAAAATCAGTAAAGACCAAACAAAAGTACCTGACTGGTTATTATGTACAAAAACAATGATACCTGATTTTGTGGCTAGAAATCCAAAGGTAATTTTATTTTTTAATTATTCATATTATTTATAATTTATTTGATTGTATTTTAATTCTGGGTTTTGAACAAAATGGTAAACTACACCGCAATCTACTCTAATTAGGAGTTCTTTTTTTATCATTCCTTCTACTTCTCTTCAATTTCCTTATTGTTTTCCTCATGTGTGATTACATACTATTATAGACTAAATAATATTGTTACTTTTTAATCCAGAAATTTATGTTTTTCAAAAATACTTTTGATATTATTTTACTATTATTAATATTGATTTTTTTGCTGACTTTATTCATATTTTCTAATTTAAACGAGCATTCTGCGTTGTTGTTTTTATTTTATGTATTCTTTGTTACAGATTCATTTTTATTATTTTTAATTTTATTTTTTATCATGAGTTATTAATTTTATGTTTGTTTTTTTTCTAATGGTGAAATACCACATTATTTATTTTTATTTTACTTAAATTTTGTTTACTCCGTTCTATAAAATTAAGTTACATATTATTTAATATAATTCAATCTGATATTTATAAAAATGTCTTGTCTCTGGTAGGAAAATGAATTTGACAAAGTTGGTTATAAAATGATTCTAAATTGAGTGAATAGAAATAAATTTTGAAAATTTTTATAAAATAGAATACATTGATTAATTAATAAATATAGAATTTAGATGAATAATTACTTAATTATTTTAGATTTGGAATTTTAGAATTGTTTATCATGATATAAAAGTTCAATATTCTAAATTGAAGTCATCTGTTTGACAGAAAATGTTATGTAACACTTTGTTATAAATAAAGAAATTTCTGTTCCAATTACATTTGTGTTGCCTTTTCACTGGTAGATCAACAGTTAGAATTTGTACAAGATGTTCGATATTTTTAATGGTTTTTTTTGTAAATTTTTTGGTAGCTTTGTTTAATGTAGTCTGTTACAATGGGTAATTTTAGGACTTTATGTAGTGCTTGTTAATGACATAAAAGGATGTGTTCATGGTAGTTCAAAGCACATTGGATTTGTGTCTTTTTAGAATGTTCCATGTTAGATTTACAACTATCGAATATTGATCAACTGTATCCCCGAATGGGTCTAATAAACAATTTATATATAGTATGTTTTAAGTAAGTCTATGAAATTTATTACATAGTAATTACTATATAGTAAAAGTATGGATTAGAGTTGAGGAAGAGCTTAGTCAAATGCAATGTAAAAGTATCTTGTTGAATGGAAGTGAAGTATGGGCGATGAAAAAGAGAGAGAAGAACTAGATTGATGCTTTAAGATGTGTTATGGAAAAGGATGAAGAAAGTAATATGGATAGATAAAGTGAGGAAAGAGTATGTCTTGAACAAAATTAAAGAAGAAAGAGCACTTATGTGAGAAGTACACAAAAGAAAAGGAAGCTGGTAAGGATATGTTGTTAGAGGAAGTGGAATTTTGACAACTGCATTGGAAGGGTCAGTAGAAGGAAAACGGAAGGGAGAAAAAAGAAGAAGAAGATGATAAAGTTAATAAGGTGAAGGTTGGAAACAACAAGGTGATAATGGAGAAGACTAGGGACAGAAATGGATGAAGGTGGCGTTAAGGGACTTGCTGCCAGGGAGAGCACAGGATTATTATGAACTTTTAATTAATTAATGAACTTTTAATTAATCTAATTGACCAATAGAGATTGAAAACTAAAAAATAAATCAACTTTTTTTACCTAAAACTAAGATCATATAATCACAAATGGAAATGCATGTTGCATAGTTTTAATTTTCCAAATTTTAATAATAAGCACTGAATAAAAATTAAAAATTTTGGAAAAAATGACCTACAATTGAAACCCAACATCACTGTATATGTAATAACTGACATCTCAAAGTAATATTAAAATAACTTTAAACAAATTGTAATATCTTATATACTTCAGTAATAAATAAACATTTGATACTTTTATACATTCCAGTAAGATTTTTATGATCCCAGACTACAGTACCATGTAATCGTCACAAGAGAAACAGAGCAGTTTTTCAGTTTTTGGAAACTGAAAGCATTTTGAAAATACACTCATAGGTAGGCTTACAACAAGTGCCCAAAACTTAGAAAGGATTCGCCTGTCCTTCCAACAAAGTCCAAAATGTTCATTTTGTAATGTTAATTGTTTATAAACATTACTAAAAGTCCATTATATTGAAAATCAATTAAAACTTTATGCTTATAAAATAGAACTACCGTATAAAATTAAGCCTAACAATAAGCCACAAAGAGTTTTAATTTATAAACACCTTGTTTGACTTCAGATTTCCTGATGAAAACTATCTGCAGCACATTTTATTTAACGATGAAACAACATTTTATACTCATGAAGTCATCAATTGCCGTAATTGTTGATCATGGGACTCAGAAATCTTCACAAATCCATGGAATTTGTCCGAAACTGTCAAAAGATGAATGTCTAGTGTGTTATCATGCATAATCAAATTTTTGAACCCTTTTTTCTCACAAGCAAACTATTACAAGCATAGTGTACATGGGCGTGTTAGAGTAACTTGTGTTTTCACTGATTGAAAATATGGAAGGTATAATTTTCCAAGATGATGGAGCCCCTCCATATCAAACAAAAGTTTTGCAGACTGGAATGACAGATTCCAGAAGGCAAAATAAGCAAAGAACCTCCCATTACTTCACTACCTTGAAGTTCCGATTTAACACCAATGGATTTCATCTTTTGGACCTATATAGAAGACACTGTATACCAAGAAAAATTCACTCACTCAACCATCTGCACCAAAGAATAATAGCAGTGTGTGATTCCTGTAAACATGCTTTCCAGAGTGTGGAATTAGGTGGATTATTGGTTGATACTGGTCTGTAAACAGTACTACTTGGATTTCATTAAGAAGGGAAAAACTGTAGACTTTGTTCTTTATATAAATGTAATAAAGTAAATTTAATTTAAAACCACTGTATTTAATGAGATACATAAATTAGATTTATAATGTACTTAATCAAAACAGAAAGGTTTTAAAACATTTTTATTGATAATTGTTTCTACTTACATAAAATGCATAATTTTATTTTTCATTTACTGTATAAAAATTAGTTTTTATTTAAAGAATCTTTTTTTTTATTTCTGTTTGTTAATAATAGGCACAACCTGTATGGGAAATAACAGGTGCTGAATTCACCAAACATGATGTTCATACAGCGGCTGGTATATCTGTTCGTTTTCCTCGTGTTACTCGGATCAGATCTGATAAGAATTGGGAAACTGCTACAAGTTTATCTGAATTAAAAGTATATACTAAAATATAAAACATTAGTTATACCTCATTATATTGGTGCATAAATTTTTTTTTTTTTTTTTTTGTTTAATGGTTTGATGCTGTCTGTTTTGTTCTTATTTAATTTATATATATATATATATATTTACACAACATTATTCATCTTCAATAATCTGTTACATTTATTACAAAATTTATGTTCTGTTTTTTTTTTAGTTTTGTAAGTTATTTGCAGCTGGCTTATTTATCAAGATTCTTCAACATCAGGTCAGGTGTCCCTCAGGGTTCAGTGCTGAGTCATGCGCTGTATTTAGTATTCACTGTGGACCTCCCAACCCTGAAAAATTGCACCATCACCTCATTTCCAATGATACAGTTCTCCTTGTCATTGACAAAGACCTTGGACTAACCGTAAGAGGACTACAATCAGAGTTAGACCTTATCTGCCCATGACTAAAGAAATGGAGGTTACAAATTAATCAGAATAAATCAAAGCACATCACATTTGCCATGAGAACAGGTGGTTGTCCCAGTGTGAACATGGACAGTGTTTTTAACAAAAATAGGTGAAATAATAATCGCCTATTATGTCTGTTAACAGCTTCATGTAAAGTAAATGAGGCTTTGTCAGTGAACATTATGGTGAAGCATGAAATAGTTCTTGCTGTTAACCTCTGCATCAAAATTTCACTGAATTCAACTCTCCTATCAAAATCATCTTCAGTAAATTCTTGTACTAATTGAAACTTTTTATGGATGCTATTTGCGTTTTTTAAAACTGTTTGCACTGACCACCTAGATAAATTGTAATTTTGTGCATTTGCTCTCGTCAGTTGTTGATTATTAACAGACATTTCTGCTAATATTCCTTCTTCAATAACTTCATCTGAAGTGGATCAGCCAGCCTTTTTGTCATCTAAAATAGTACCAGTGTGTTGAAATTTCTGTATTTAATTTCTTATTGCAATCCTAGAAATTGTATGATTTAGAATGCCAATTATTAAATCCACCAGCTCTTCCTTTGTATGTTTTTATTTCTCTTAAAAAAATATTGTTTCTACTCTTTCTTGAATTGAGAATAAAAAAATATTGTGTTTTACCCAATAGTTTTTTTTTTGTAGATTTTAACTGAATTAAAAATAAAAGTCAGGTTTCTAAGTCAGGTTAAACTATTTTAATCTAAATTATTTTTTTTTTAACTTTGATTTCTTTAATCCTTTTTATTTTTTAACTTTTTAATTAAACGTTTTTAGACTTACTAATAAAAAGAGCACTAAACTTCATTCAAAAATAACGCTAATGTGTTATACTTCAACATCTGTTAGCCACTTATCACAAATTAACAGTGAATAAAAATTTTGAAAAAAGTAACTTACCTGTATTTGATTGTTCAGCTATTGACAATGCTAACTTATGAAATAAAGTTTTAATGTTAAAAAGCTGACAACACAGTTGCAGGACTTTCCTGTCATGCGGACTTTTTCTAATGCACAGCTTACACACACAACTTAATTTAAAATATTTATCATTTCATTTAAATATAATATTTTTCTACAACAGTTGTATGTCAGAGCTACACTAGCACTACTTGTGGTGACAGAGGGTACTATTGTTGTATTATACCCACTTAGCCACTAGTTTAGATCATTTTTTGGGGTAAGGGTGCAATTTTGAAAAATGTTTTTGCATATTACTTTTTAATTGTTAACAAATGTGCCTAAGAAAAATAAGACCTTCATTAGGTGAAATCTCGAGATACTGAAGATGACCTTGCTCTATAGCCTCACCCCCTTGACCTTTTAGGTTGAAATTTTAATGGCATCAATGCCCATGTACAGAAGTAATCTGACCAAGTTTGGTCAAAATCAATCCAGTAGTTCTGAAGATATAAGGTGATTTAGAGGCCATCTGGTCTTTTGAATTCCTTAGGTGTCAAAACGTAAAGATTTGGTGAAAACCACATATGCCCAAATTGGACCAATTGCAATGCCTTCCCTTTTACTGCTATAGTGCTAGATGGGAAAATAAAAATGAATAAATGAATTACATAATTTTTTTTAAATTTTTAATTAACATGACATTTGTCATCACCATTTTGGTTTAACAGTCAAATTTAATTTTTTTGCCACTATTTTGCTTGTTTCACAAAAACCTTTAAAACAAGGTATCACATAACCAAATGTCCCATTTAAAATTTTTTAACCACCCCTTCTACTGCTCCACTGAAGGTCAAATACTCTAATTTGGCTTACTGAGTTAACTTATTTTATCGGACATGATTTCCAAAGGGAAAATCAGATAGCTCAAATAACAAAAAAGACTATTCAACCATAGTTCTAGTTACTGAAACACATTATTGGCCGCCATTTTGTATTGGGCTATCAGAATGTAGTTTTAATTATATCATTTTTCAGTCTCATTGTGCTGTTTAAAATGATATATCAAATGACCATTGGTGGTCTTTTGTGAAATTAGAATAAAGATTTTATTTTTAGTTTTATATGTACTTATTTTCTTAGGTGCTGTTTGAAAAATCAAAAGATAATCAAGATTTTGTTCTCTTAAGTTCAACATCAGATAATGCAGCAGGATCATCGCAAACATCACCAAAGAAAAGAAAAACTGTAACATCATCACCATCACCAATGAAAAAAAAACGTGTTGAATTGGCATCACCTGATAAAAAGCAGTTAACTCTATTCGATGTTACAGTTAAACCTTCATCAGTATCACCAAATGTAAAACAAATTAAACATCCGAGAAGTGAAGATGTACGCATTTTAATTATTATTATTATTATAATTTAATCTATTTCTATTAATAAAAAGTCAACACGTGAGCAAATAATTCTAAATAAAAATTTCTGAGTAAAATTTTAAACACTTGGAATCAGAATAAGTAACTAAATTAAAACAAGCAAAATTTACATTTTTAAAAACAGCTGTAAATTTTTTTTTCTACTTTTTCTGTATGTGATAATTTATAACATATAATAAAATTATAACCATATATGAGGTCTGTTCAGAAAATAACCAAACATTTTTAATTACGCACCCACAGAGATATTTAATGACATGCAGTTGGGGCAGCATTATGTTCCACATAACCTCTGTAATCACATGTTCTTGGATTATTAATATCTTGTATAGATTTTGTGTTATTGATATTTGAGTGCAACATGTTTTAGTGTTAGTAGCGATTTTCAGGAACAATGATACAATGTAAAATTTTGCATGAAACTGGGGAAAACTTTCACACAAACATTTGAACTTTTGAAATAAGCTTACATAGATGATGCTCTGGGTCTTACACAATGTTACGAATGGTTTTCTTAATTTAAAAGCTGTTTTCAGTCAGTTGAAGATGACCCTCGTCTAGGAAAGCCTTCGACTTCAACTGATGACATCAGCATTCAGAAAATCAACAATCTAGTGCATACAAATCGCCAATCGACTGTCAGAGAACTTGCAGAAGAGGTTAGCATCTCAAGTGACATCATGCCGTGACATTTTGACTGAAAAGTTGAAAATGGTTCGAGGTGAACAGCAGAAAAAAAGAATGAGTGGACATTTGTCAACAACTTCTTGAGCAAGCCAATGACGATGAAACAATCTTGCAAAGGATCATAACAGGAGACAAAAGCTAAGTTTACAGCTACGGCATCGAGACAAGAGTTCAATTATCACAGTGGATTGGCAAAGGATCTCCACGCCCCAAGAAAGCACGTCAGTCTTGATCCAATATAAAAGTGATGCTTCTCTGTATTTTTTTCCATTTTAATGGAATTATGCATTTTGAATTCTTGCATTAAGGTGAACAGTGAAACGTGCGTTCTATCAAAGCGTTTTACCATGGTTACGTGAAAAAATCCGCAAAGAGACCAGAATTGTGATGAGACAGCTCATAGTTTCTTCACCATGACAATGCGCCTGCATACTGAGCTTTGTCAGTTCATCAGTTGTGTGCCAAAAAAGAGATGCATGACCTTCCCTACTAGCCAAACTTGGATCCTTGCGATTTTTTCTTATTTCCAAAATTAAGATCAGTGATGAAAGGTTTTGAGACTATTGATGACATTAAAGCAAATTCGTCACAGACCTAAAGGCCATTTCAATTGAAGTTACAGGACTGCTTTGCATAGTGGAAACACCGCTGGAAAAAGTGTGTAATAGAGGAGGGAGAGTACTTTGAAGAGGAGAAGGACCAATAATCAGTAAAATAAATAATAAACAGTAAAAAATAAAGTTTGGTTATTTTCTGAATAGACCTTGAATGTATGTATGAACCTTTTTTTTCTTATTTCAAGCTCTAGAATCAGTTCCTAAATTATTTCCCATTCCTCCTGAATCACTCTTTTCTTAAATCTCTTTTTCTTCTTAATAATCTTTCACTAATTGCAATCATTATTTTTCTTAATGTAGGATAATGACTTGGATGTACCACCAAGAGATATTGAGTATGGTAGAAAACGTTATGACAAAGAAAAAGATACTCATGAAAATAATAATTCAGTTGCAGCAAAAATGAAAAAACTAAAGCTCTTAAAAAAGGTTAGTATTTTATTTTCATACATGTTTATTGATAATTTAATTTTATAATAGCTATACATAATTATTGATACTGAATGTAATGGAAAGATCAATTTTTACCCTAAAAATAAGTATATAACTTTTATGTTCATGACAATAAAAAATCATCTGTAGTATTATTAAAAACCAGGTTGTATGAGATTAAAAAAAAATATTACAGTTAATTTAATAAATAATGACAACAGCATGGTGTGAAAGTGAACCTAATATCATTTAACTTTGTTGATTTGCACGGATCAATATAATCATCCCCAAATCTGTAGGAATGATCAGCTTATAATGGAATTATATTTATTTATATATCATATTTTTACATCTATAACATTTTTACATTTTTTTTCTAGAAAATAATTCAAATAAATAAATATTTTAGTTTTTATGATATTTCAGTTTATTGCCTGAAATTGAAGAAAAGAAATTTGAAATCATTTCATATACGATGGCCGTTTGGAAAGTCCTTGGCTTGACAAAAAAAAATCACAAGATATTTCAGAAATTTATTTTTATTTTTCAATGTAACCTTACGGTTTGATACATTTAGACCAACATCTTTTTAACACCCTATAATGTATAATTTGATTTGAGATATATAGTACAGGATCTGACAACAAGGTATAGTGGTTTTGAAAAGACTCATGCGCGCTGCGGTTGGCCAAATATGAACTAGAATGGTTGAATGTCTTCATTGTCAGATGTCATTTCAGTAGCAATAGAGCCTTGATCTGTAGTGCATCATATGTTTGTTTACAATCCCTTCATTGAAACAGGTCGTTCTGTAGTGCTCATACAGCAACAATTTTGAAACCATTTTAATGTTGGGCATTCCAAAATGAGATACCATTATGAAGTGGGTGAATAATTTTCAAATGACTGGATCCCAGGAACTACATGGGGAGGTGATCGAACTGTACAGCCCTCATCACACTTGCACTCCCAGGATGTCAGACAGGTCAATTCAGAGAATCCACACTTGGACCTCCATTTCCATCCCTATAAGGTAATTGTTATTCAGGAACTGGGGCAAAATGACTTTATCAGGCAACATAGGTTTGCAAAAACGATGTTGGAATTGCTTACCGATAACATCATTTTGATCATGAGTTGTGTTTTGATTGATGAGGCTTACTTTCCTTTATTGGGGATGGTAAACAAACAGAATTTCCAGTACGACTCCAGAAAACCCACAAGAACTGCATCAAAAACCTACACACTTCCGCAGATTTTGGTGTGGCTTGTCTTGAACCTCCATTATTGAGTCTTTATTTTTTTTTTGTGAAAATGGAAAAACTGTGTCTGTTAACATAGATATCCTTGCCTTGTTGTGTGATTATTTCCTGCTAGAATTAAAAAGACGACGCATTAACCTCAATAGAGTGTGGCTTCAGCAAGATTGAGTCACTAGCCATATATCAAGAGCAACTATGGCTTTTTGAGACACTTTTTCCTACAAATGATTTCATAGTATGGGGATGTTGAGTGGCCTCCTCATTCAACACACCTGTCATCTTGTGATTTTTTTTTATAGGGCTACCTAAAAGCTCAAGTTTACATAGATAAATCACGTACTCTTGAAACCCATTCCAATACCATAACATGAGAAATTCAAAGAATTCCATGTACCATGCCTAGAAGGAGTATGGACAATTTCACCATACAGTTTTTGTAGTTGTCTACAAGAATGCTTTGACAAAAATGTACTCCACCTGACTGATGTGATTTTTCGCAGCTGAGAATTTTTTTTATGTGTTTCAATAAGTCATCTCAAATGGCAGTGTAACATTAATGTATAATAACAATGAATTTTGAGATTTCTTCAAAAGTAAGTGTGTAACAGTCTTTTCAAAACCACCATACCTCGTTGCCAGACCCTGTATAATGAAATTTGTCCCTTGTACATGTGAAAGCACTTCGAAGCATAGGTCATGGAATTTTGCAGCAACAATATGAGACATGTGTTTGGCACATTATCGTGGTAAAAGAGCTCTTTCTTTTTGGCCAGTTGTGGATGTTTAGCTCAAATAGATCTTTGAATCACTCAAGTAATGAAACGTAATACTCACTGGTACTACTTTTTCCAGATAGTATATCGGTTTTCCGCTATGAGAATCCCTAAAAACTATAGCCATAACGTTTCCTGCAGAAGGAACCATTATCGCTTTCTTTGGCACACTTTCAATTGCTTCCACCCATTTTTTGAATTGCTGTTGGTCTCTTGAATGTAAATGACGAGTCCATTTTTTATTTACTGCTATACACTGTCAAAGACAGCAGAATTATGTTTAAATAAATCTAAACACCCTTGAGAAAGGTTCAGTAATTTTTGGTTGACTAGTAATAAACATGGCATTCATCAAGTGTAAAGCTTTTTCATAAGCTTTTCTAAGGTTAGTAGACATCAAGATGTTTGCAATGTCACCAAGCTCGCATACCATCAGTTGGCAATCATTTAATATTAATAAAATATAAGATCATCTAGATGAAAAGGGGTTGCATGATTGGCATTTTAATGACTTTTGTCAACAGCATGTTCACTTATTTATGTCTATATTCCTTTATATCTAACATTACTGTAGTAAAAATAATAAAAAAATTAAATAATTTTGAAAAAGTTTATTAAAGTTTAATTTTTTTTGGTATAAATAAATATAATGAAAAAAAAATTTCAATCTCATTATTATTTTCGTTTATGTAAAAGTTTTAACCAATAAATATTTAAAAATAAAAATATAATCATTTTTGTTATGAAACCCTCCACCCAACCACACTTAATCACGCCCATAATGTTATGGTTCGAACATTTCTGCTGCTATTTTCTTTTCTTTAAATTTGATTAACTTTGGTTTTTTCTTTTTTAAATTCCTCATAATATTATGGTTTATCAAATTCCGTAGGTGCTTTTCTTTTGTATAGTTTCTTGTTGACTTTTTTTATTTTTCTTCTTTCTCCTTTATTTTACTCAAAAAGATATCTTTTAACCAGTTACTGTCAGGAGTTTTTTATTTTAAGATTTTTTTTTTTTACATTTAAAAACTTTCTGCTATATTCTTTTTCTTTGAAGATATCTAACAGTTTTTTTTTATAACTTTTAAGTCTGAAGTATAACATAAATGATAAATTACTACCAAAAGTTTCAGTAAAGGAAATTTAAAATTTTTATGACGGTAGCTGAGTTACTCATTTAATATTGTTAAAGAATAATTTCAGGATGTTGTTGAGTGAGGTTGTAAGAGAAATTAAATCTTCAATTTGTATAATTATTGTGTCAATTTTCTTTATGTAATGTTTTAAAATTAGATTTTTTAGATTCTTGGTTTGTTTATTTTTTTGTTTTTTATTTCAGCCACTTCCTGATGTATTCAATGATGTAAAACTGTTTATACCGACTGAAGAAAATATAAAAGACCGCACACTTTTAGAACAGTATTTTATAGCGTATCCTTTTAGATAAATACATTATTTAAAAATCAAGACTAACATTTTAAAAATTATTTAAAGGTATACTTTGTGAGAGAGAGAGAGAGTGAGGGAGAGAGTGTGTGTGTGTGTGTATGTGTATGGGAGGTGCACATGCACTCAAACAACCATATCACAATAACTAATTAAGATATACAATTCGTTTGGATATTAAAACACCCATCAATTGAGCACATTCAACTTCTTTCTTTCAAAACTCTCCAGACTTGGCTTCTTGTGATTTTTTTATTTTCAAAATTAAAATCAGTGATGAAAGAACGCCATTTTGAGACTGTTGATGACATTAAACCAAATTCATCATAGATATTAAAGAACATTTCAAATGAAGCTAATGAGGACGCTTCGTGAAGTGGAAACACAGAAACACAGGAGAGTATTTTGAAGGGAACAAGGACCAATAATCTGTTAAATTAATAATAAAGATTAAAAAAAATAAAGTTTGGTTATTTTCTGAACAGACCATTAACTATATTAGATTTCATTTAAAGCTAATGTCTTGAATGGATTTATTTTTATAACATATAACTGTGATTTTAAGCTTGTTTAGAACTGAGAAAGTTAAAAAATGATGTACTAAAAAATATGTAGAATCAAATTACGGCTATAACGCATGCTTTAGTCATTACTTGTATAAAATTTTAGAGTAAAAAGTAAATGATATAACTGAAAAAGAGTTTTATAATGTCATTTTAGTAGGACCAATAACCCGGCATTGAAATTTAAGTTAATTTTATTTGCTGATGTAAGTTTTTAAGCCACGTTAATATTATTACTAGCATGTTAATTCTTACTAATATTCAGTAAATATTAAAGATATTCAGTTATCATACTGATATTCAGTAAATCATCTGAAATGTGTTTAAAAGTTATATCCAAATCAAAATATTTGTCTCTAACATTATCATCTTTGCTAATGTTATAAACACAATTTATGGTAAGTGTTGTATTCTGTAATATATTGACCGGTTTTATATCAAATTTTTATTTTATTAATAATCATATTAATGAGTTTTCCTTAATTTTAGTATTATAGTTTTGGAGGTAAACTTTTGAAGTCTTATGAATCAGACCAAGCAACTCATGTTATAAAATCTTCTAAAAAGGTAATTAATTACTAAATCTTGTATTAAAATAATTCTTATTAATAATGAATTGAAGAACTCTTCTGTATTTAGTACTCTAACTATTGGTTTCTTGGTTGCAGATTCAGTTAATAGTATAAAGATGTTTTTTTTTTTTTTTTTTAAGAAAAAGACATGTGGAAAGTCTTGTTATCAACAATTTAATTCCAATCCTAAAACCAGGAAATTTAACACTGATACGGATTTTTCCCCTTCTCTTCATTACCTTGCTGTTTCTTAATTTTATATTTTGATGAATTTTCACTCTACAAGATTTTTGGAAGTGAGAAAACTAACAAAAAGAGAAATATACCATTGTGGCATAGTCAGCTTTAGGAATTCATCTGAACCCTACAGTACGTGGTATCCAGTATTATTACAATCTGATAATCAGTGGCAGTTTGCTAAGATTACCAGAAAACATGGCATAAAAATTATTATTACATCAAATATTTGCCAGCCTCCATGACACGAATGGTAGCTTCTCAGCCTTTTATCTGGAGGTCCTGCTTTGAATCCCGGTCAGGCATGGCATTTTTCATATGCTACAAAAATTCCATTTCCATATCCCATACATGCTTCAAGCTTATGTGTAGTGATATCATCAAGCAAAAAACAAATAAGTTTTACCAAAATTTTATCAATTGACAATTACTAAATTTATAATTTCATGAAAAATTAACTTAAAAAACAGATGTAATTTTAAATGATTGTTGTAGTCTAACAATACAATCAACATATTTGATTGTATTCTGCTATGATGATTAATTAGCTACAAGGTGATTTTTTAGTCCTGTTACCCAATTGTTAATGTCTGGTAATTGTTTTCTAAGAAAGGGAAATTTTGTTTTGTGACATGAAGTTGGTAGCGCTACTCAACCGGTATAGATACGGCAGTGTGAGTTGATTCTCCTTGAGCTGTGTAAACTTTTCTGCCGTTTCTGGTCGTGTTACGAACAGAATGTCTTTTACCATAGAACGAGTTTTCATTCTTGAACAATATTTTGCTACGAAATTGTACACGAGTGTTAAAGAATCATTTCAAATTAAATTTGTTGCTGTTCTTCAGCCAGATAAAATGTCAATTTCTAAGCTAGCAAACCGATTTCGAGAGATAGGTAGTGTTTGCGATAGAAAACATAGTGGTCGACCGACTCGCTTGACAGATAACGTTTTAGAGAATGTGAAAACAAGATTGCTTAATTCTCTGCGGAAAAGTTTACGAAAACTTTCCACGCAAGACGGTTTGTCATATTCGAGTGTTCAGAAAGCCGCTAAAAAATTGAAATCGTATCCGTATCACGTACAATTAGTCCAAGAGCTTCAGCCTCCAAATTTAAACAAGCGATTGTAATATTGCCATCAGTTTAGGTCTCTCGTAAATGATAACAGAATCGAATTTTTAAACACAGTGTTCTTTAGTGATGAAGCTTGGAACCATCTTGATGGTTACGTGAACAGTCAAAACTGTCGAATTTGGGCGGTTGAAAATCCTAACGCTTTACAAGGCAAATCTTTACATCCTGAAAAGATTGGTGTGTGGTGTGTGATATCTTGTCATTGTATAGTCAGACCCGTATTCTTCGAACAGACAGTAAATGGTGAGGTATACAGGAATATTGTGCATCAATTTGTGTCCCTCCTGGAACCTCAAGAACGGTATTGCTGGTTTCAGCAAGATGGCGCTACATCCCACACGTCCGTGGATTTTCTGCAAGAGTTCTTTGATGATCGAATAGTAAGCACGGGCTTATGGCCTCCAAGGTCCCCAGACCTCACAACTCCTGACTACTTTTTGTGGGGCTATATTATGTCTGAGGGCTTCAAAAACAATCCTCACACTATTGATGAACTTAAAGTCAATATTACAGACTTAATCACAAATATTTCCGTTACATCTCTTAAAAAGGTTTCTGCTAATATGCTGAAAAGAGTCCGTGCGTGTATAACTGCAAGGGGTGGGCATTTTGAGCATATTCTTTAACAATTATATAAGTAACAGCTTTTTATTAAATCTCTTTTGTAAGTAGCAAATACATTGTTTTATTCCACCTAAATTTCCCTTTCTTAAATTACATTTAAAATTGGGTAACAGGACTAAAAAATCACTCTGTATTGTTAATGTTAATACAAAAAATTTGTTTACGATTTACTTCTCTGATAACATAATGTTAAAAGCTCTGATTGGATCTTATGGAAGATAAATTCCTGTTCTCCATTTTAATTATTTAGAAGTTATGAACAGCTAGCGTCATTATATACTGATGAAACAATGTACTGATTGGTCTCAGTACTTCTTGCATTGTTACTTCTTTTCATTTTGTTGTTGTATGTGGTAGATTATCCACCGCATATTATTGTATTATATGTAACGAATAAAATAACTATTATTATTATTATCTTTTATGACCGCATAGGATCGCTTTAGTCAGTCCATTATCCAAGCCTCTTCGATAGGATTATTTGAGCCTTGCAGTCCTTCCAGTACTTTTCCATATATTCAAATCTTTTTGCCCTTTCTAGTCTTGAAAAAATTCATGTTGTGAGTGTTTTCTTGTGAGTTTGAAGCAAGTGTCTTTCTTCTTGATTTTCTTGTTTATCTACCTGTGGTGTCTTCTGATGTAAGAGCAATTTCCATCAGATCCTCTCTTATTTCTCTGATTCATCTGCATCCTGTCTTGGTGTTTTTCAAGTCGAGATTGTACTCTACTAGCTGTTTCATAAGTCTTGAATCTTGTATCCTCATGAAATGTCGAAAGAATCCTAGTCTCTTCTTCTGCACAGTATTACTGATGGTTCTAACTCTTTGTACACACTTTGTCAGGCACAATCCACCACTGCCCATCTTTCTGGTACTTTTAATTGATGCAGGTCTTTCCAATTCTTATATTGATTTTCTGGAGTTTGTCTGTCTTTGATTGTTCGTTCAGGTGGAAGAGTGTTTCTGCTGCATAAGTGGCTTCTGGTTTTATAACTGTGTTGTGTTTTATTTTTGCGATAGGAATTTTATGTTGTAACTGTACCAGGTTAATTTTTGAGCTTTAGCTAGTTTGTTTCTTTTTATTCGGATCAAGGTTTTTTCGTTTAGGTTGTTTTTTTTATTATTTCTTTGAGGTATTTAAATCGGGTTACTATTTTGATTTTATTACCATTTATGTTTACTTCTTTTAATCGTGTTGAGTTTTGGGACATAATTTCTGTTTTTTCAAATGATATTTGTGGGTAATTTTATTTGCAATGTTTTGAAATTCTAATATCTGTGATTTAACTTCATCGATGTCATTTGCTACCAGTGTCAAGACATCGGTAAAACCAAGACAGTTTTTTTTTATTTTTTGGCCTGTTTTTACTTTTAGGGAACATTTTTTGAGCCATTCCCTCGTTACCATTTCTAGAGCGCAATTGAATAATACCTGTAAGAGCCCATTGCCTTGGTGCAGTCCTGTTTTGATCTCAAATGTTTCCGAGAGCTCACCTGTGAATTTTACCTTTGGCTTAGTGTTTTGAGGGTCAGTTTTATCATGTTTATTAATTTGGTATGTAGTTTGAGGTGTCTTAGAATTTTTAGTATGGATTCTTTATGGATGCAGTCATAAAATAAGTATTATCACATCTAATACAATTTCTTTATTTGTTCTTAGTCATCTTTAAAGTTACAAACAAAACAAATTCAGAGATTCAAAACATACCACGATTTTATGACTGTGCATATAAATTACATTTTGTATTGCTTACATTACTCCATAAGTTCCATACCTTTTTTTAACTAGGGCTCACTTTTTCAATGAATGATTCGATTGCACCCCCCCTGGGTAAATTATATTGTACATATATTGAAAAACAAGGACAAATTTTGTAAACGATTTTATTAGAAGATAATAAAAACGTTGATGTAATTCTCACAGCATGGTTAAAAAAATTAATATATATTAGTGAGAAAGCTGAGCTTGATGTGATGAAATGAATTTTTCGATGTTTGGTACAATTTTTATCTACTGCTATGTTCCACTGTCAAAAATCTATTTATTTTCTTTGTTAATAGACTGGTAACCATGTTAAATCCTCTTTTGGCTAAATATGGTGATGTAATGCAACAAAAAATAACTTCTTTGTTGAAGTTCATAAGGCTGAAAGTAATATTTGAATTTGACTTTTTAGACAAAATTCTTGAAATTTTTTTTTTTAATCTCAGTTTCAAGCCTTCATTTGTTGACAATTCTGTTTGACATTATACTGTTTGCATTTTTCTTGTTTTCAGCATGTGTCTATCTATAGAAATAAAACAAAAATATGAGTATTATACAAGAGAGATAAATATGTATAGAATAATTGTAATAAATATGATATCTTTCGGAGATATTAATCTCCATCATCATGTATGCAAAAGTTGAAGATAGATGAAAAATTAAATTCTTATTTGATTATGGGGTCATTAGACATTTGATTTGTAAAGTTAGTGAAAAAAGATTTAATTTTCATATTTGATGATGGAGATGTCTAACTCGGAAACATGTCACTTTTATTAATATAAAAAAATACATTACGATTTTATAACTGCTATTCAATTCAAAACAATAATTATAATAATAAATACGTTCTTACCTGTATGATAACAATTATTGTGCCAATCTACTTTGCTCTGTAGAAATACTGAAATAATTTGCTATGTATTGATGAAGAACTTCTCTATAGTTGCACATACATTTGACCTGCATAACCTTGAATTTTCAGTGCATTTTGACAAATATTGTTCAAGGGGGAACAGTTACTCATAATGTTCTTCACTATGATTTGGACACGTAATGTCCCCTTATACTTTTCAGCATCCCCATTAGTAACCATTGTCCTCAATGTCACAGTTAATAGAATAAAAAGTCAGTAATTTTTGAAACTGCAAAACGTGCACTGCATGTTATTATATTTAAGGTGGCACAGATCAATAACTAATGACAATCTAATGTGTATGAAAATCTGATGGAATCAGATTTCATAAAGGAGATTGGTTATGCAGGTCATGGTTACACCATACTGTTAAGAAAACTAACCTACCTATTTATGTGCTCTACAGTTTGAGAAACATTGAACAAATTTTATTTGGCTAATAGATAAACTAGATTACATTGTATAATATTTATCCATACTTGACAATGTAAGAAATCATATACTTAAATTTTTTTTCAAATTTAATATTTTGTTTTGTCTTTCTTTTCACAGGATCTGACTGGAGTATCAAACTGTGTGATTGTTGAACCAGATTGGTTATGGGATTCAATTAAACTTAAAAAACAGCAAGATTATACAGTATATTAATCACTTATTTATGTTATGTTGTTTTATAATTCTTATTATTGTTATCTTTATTCTGTATTAAGTGGAATTTTTTAACAATAAACTGAGTTTAAAGTGAATATCTTCATTGTAGTTGTCATTTATTTATAGTTATAAATATTACATAGAAGTGAATTGTACGTTATAGTACGGAGTGTACAAAAAAATAATATCAGGGTTTTAAAGATATTTAATACCTCATAATTTAGATTTTGACTTATAATAATGAATTACAAATAATATGAAAAAGTGTAAAATCAATAGGAGAGTTCATCCCACATTTTTTAACCAGCATGCCTGGAATAATAAAAGTAACAGTTGCTTCATTCCTTTCCTCAAATCAGATGGATCAAAACAGAGGCATGGCGCAAGATGCGTTATAAAAGAAAACAATCACATGAGATCAGATTAGGTGACCTAGGAGATCTTTCATAAGGTTCTTACCAACTGATCCAGCGACGGATCAATAATGAAATAGGAATATGAACAGGATTGGGTAAACATCATTTACCCAATCCTGTTCAGTGTTATACCAGTAAGGAGGCACTATGTAACACTTTTAGAGGACCAGACAAACAAAACAATCTGATGTGAGATTATAACTATAAGGTGGATGCAGCATCAACTCCTAACCCAATTTTTTGGTTAACTTCCTTTAACTTTTGAATGACTTCGGGATGGTCATTTTCATGAAAAGTAATTACTCTGTTTGAGAATAAATCACTATATTTCCTCCTTACTGCTTGTGTCACTTTATTTTCTAGCACATGACAATAATATTCACTGTTGAACATACATTGTTCATTAAAAAATAATCAAAATAAAATTGACCTGTATAGTACCAAAACATTATTTTCTACACTTTACCTTCTATCATGAATCGATATATCGATTTGTTTGTATTTCGACTGACCTAAATTGGTTAATATTCTCTCTGAACAGGATGACACTCAATTGGAAGATGTGGCAGATAGATTTTCTCTTTTACTTTCATCGATTCTGCTGAGAATTCAATTCCATCAAATATATTACAGGAATAATATGTTAATTTGAGAAAAATTAGAAAATTTCTCACAAATTGGAGAATAGGTGAAGAATTTCTTGCAATTTAAGAAATATTAGGGAAATTCTTGCAAGTTTGCAAGAATTTGTAAAGAATTTCATGCAAATTTGAGAAAAATCAAAGAATTTCTTCAAATTTGAGGAAAATTTATGAATTTCTCGCAAATTTGAGAATTTTATTAAGAAAAAATTTAAGTACTGTAAAGGTTTGACCTGCTCAATGATTTTTAAATAGCCACAGTATTTTGACTATGCTAAGGTAGCATAATAATTAGTCTTTTAATTGAGGTTAAGAATGAATGGTCTGACGAGAATAAAAATAAAGTTTTGAAAATTTAGTAAATTTTTTATATTACATGTTGAAAAATATGTATAATGTAATGGGGTAAAAATTAAAAATTTTGTTTATTTCCCATTATTCTGTTTTATTTCAGCACATGTCTTGAAAATACATAATATGCAAGTTTAGTAACAGATTAAGTGTGAAATTATATATAGTGCAGTTTAATTTTATTCCATAAAATATTAACAAGTAAATATTTTAAGGTAGTTATTTTATCCCTAAACAGGGGTACCTGAAAGGAGCCTCCACGTAGATTGCAATTTATACACGCAAACAAATAGCAATCGGGCATACCCTGGGCAACGTCAAGTGTTAATTCTTGACGGCGGATCCTTTCACCACCGAGCCTAGAGACAATGCAACCCAGTCCAATTAAAAGGCACTTTTCAGTGCCATTTTTGACGACCATCTCAGTTAATATTGAGGGAATTACAAAAAATCAAGGAAGAGCTTCTTGCTCTTCTGTGTAAAAATACTAATTGTGATATATTGTGCGTACAAGAAACGCACAGGGATCTGACAAGAAATAGACCACAAATACATGGAATGACACTGGCAGTTGACGTGCCAAGTTCGAAGTACGGCAGTGCTATTTTTACCAGAGAAGACTTGACTCTAAAGTCAACCTCTTTTACCAACGATAACGATATTGAAATACTCACAATTGAACTAACAAACTGCACTGTAACATCCGTTTACAAGCCACCAGGAAAGCCTTTCAGTTTCCTCCCACCTAAGAATTTTTTTCACAAAGAATTCACCTGATATTAGGGGATTTTAACAACCATACTTTATCATGGGGATATACGGAAACAGACCTGAACGGAGAATTAGTTGAGGAGTGGGCAGAGGAGAATCAGCTGAGTCTGGTCCATGATCCAAAACTCCCAAATTCTTTTTATAGTAAAATAATGCGAAGAAGGTATAACCCTGATCTGTGTTTTGCTAGCGCATGTGTTGGGGGAAGTTGTGCCAAGGAGGTATATGACCATATCCTGAGATCGCAGCACAGGCCTGTTGGAATAAGCGTCTACTCAGCCATTAAAACTACTGAAATTCCATTCAAATTAAGATTTAACTTTAAAAAAGCAGACTGGGAGCAATTTTCCTCTGAATTGGATATAGCCGTTACTGATCTTGAGCCGACACCTCAAAATTATGAAACCTTTGTGAACATCCTAAGGGAAATTTCGTGTAAGCATATTCCAAGAGGATGTAGAAAGAACTACATACCTGGTTTATCAAAGGACAGCCAGCATGTACTGACCAGATACAAGCAGCTTTATGACCAGGACCCTTTCAGCGAGGAAACAATTGCATGTGGAGAAACCCTGATCCAGTTGATGGGTAAAGAGAGGCAAAGAAAGTGGATAGAGACCCTGGAAAGGCTGGATATGACACATAGTAGTAAAGTGGCTTGGAACTTGATAAAGAAGCTCAATGGGGATAGGAAAGTTTTAACTCCATCTAGCCAGATAACCTCCAACCAAATAAAACAACAACTTCTTCTGAATGGGAAGACCCAACATGCAAATTTTAAGCGGCAAAAGAGTACCATAATACCAACAACAAGTAGCATGTTCAACACTCCTTTCAGAATGCAAGAACTGGAGAAATGTGTGAGTGGATTGAAGATTGGGAAGGCCCCAAGAGAGGATGATATTTGTACAGAGCAAATAAAACATTTCGGAGACATAACCAAGAGCTGGGTTCTCTCTTTAACAACTGTGCTATTAAATACACTATTCCGAAGCTATGGAGGAAATCCAAGGTGGTCGCACTTCTCAAGCCGGGCAAAGCTATATCAAGCCGAGTTACAGACCTATATCACTTCTCGGTCACATGTACAAGCTTTACGAGAGAATGATTCTGGAACGCATTCAACCAGTTATTGAACAAATACTTATTCCTCAACAAGTTGGGTTTAGACCGGGCAAAAACTGTACAGGTCAAGTTTTAAAGCTGACAGAGCACATTGAACAGGGCTTTCAGGAGAAACTCATCACAGGCGTTGCATACGTCGACTTATCGGCGGCTTATGATACAGTAAACCACAGACTGCTTCTACAAAAAATACTTATATCAACAGGGGATCACCAACTAGCTAAAATAGTAGAATCATTACTACAGAACAGGCGTTTTTATGTTAGCTTTGAAGGAAAGAAAAGTCGCTGGAGAAACCAGAGGAATGGACTGCCTCAGGGCGGTGTGCTATCACCCTTACTTTTCAACCTGTATACCAACGATCAACCTATCTTCCCCGAGGCTGAGCATATCCTGTATGCGAACGACCTTGCCTTGTCTGTTCAAGATCGAACTTTTACAGAAGTTGAGAAGAGACTTACTGCAGCCCTAAATGGTTTAACTGAGTATTATAAAACAAACTCCTTAAAACCAAATCCAGCAAAAACAATGGTAAAAACGATGGTATGCGCGTACCATCTGAAAACCAGGGAAGCAAAAAGACGATTGAATGTTATATGGAACGATCAGCAGCTGGAACACTCAGAAGCGCCAAAGTACCTTGGAGTTATATTAGACAGATCACTTACGTATAAGGCTCACTGTCAAAGCACAATGTTGAAAGTAAATACGAGGAACAATCTCCTGAGGAAACTTCAAAGTAGTAAATGGGGTGCTAAGCCAACCGTCCTGTCGACGACAGCTAGAGCTTTGTGCTATTCAACAGGCGAATATGCATGTCCTGTGTAGAACAGATCAACACACACCAAAAAGGTTGATATAGTGCTTAACGAGACCTGTCGTTTAACGGGATGTATGAAACCCACTCCTATTGAAAAGTTGCACCGAGCGGCAGGCATGGAGGAACCTGGAATGCGTCGAGCTGAAGCCAAGTACATTGAACGGTTCAGACAATCTTTCGATACACGACATACAATGTACCAGATGGAGCGACCACCCCCTCCGAGACTGAAATCGAGAAAGGGATTTTTGAACTCTACATCTATCGAGCCCCCTCCATGGTTCCCAAAAAGAGCTCCAACACCTCCAGGACATGACCTGGACTGGCAAACGTTGGTGACTTTAAACCGGCTTCGAACTGGAGTTCCACCAACCAGAGTTAACCGCACTAGATGGCGTCAAATAGAGCCTAACGAACTGAACTGCGAGTCCTAAAATGCACCCTCTGCCCAACCAAGTGCACACTAGAAGATCTATGGCAAGGAAATGCTTCTGGTGTTTCGGTGGCACAATACTGGTCGCAAAGGTTTTAATGTCTCATCGTTCGGACACGAAAAAGTAAAAGTAAGTATCCCTAAACTTCCAATACATATTTTGTTGAATTTATTACCTAAAAATTGAAGACAATACAGTCAGCACTATTATTAAAACAGATGAATATTTAAAGCATAATTGTTTTAAACTGGAAATAAGTGTAAACCAAAAAGTAAGTATAACTGGAAATTTATTAAAATATCAACAAAATCGTAAGAAGTTTAGTCTCAATTTTAGCTATTTCATCGCCTAAGAATAAGTAAAAATATATTTATAGTGTATAATTTCATTTTATCCAGAAATAAATAATTTGCACATTTCAAAGTTCTACTATTTCAACTGTAAAAACAAATGATGCAAATATTTATGGTTTAACTGTGTCTTTGGTTTATATAAAAAACAAAATAAGAATGTTAAGAATATAGAGGAGCAACAGTTTAAGCTTTGCTAATTTTTATATTTACATGGCTACAGAAACCAATATTGTGTGAGTAGATTCATTGTAATGATATGCAAATTAATATATATACGCATTATTAATTATATTAATCTTTTAGTAGTTACACATGAACTCTCAATCTGTACAGCAAGTATTGGCTTGAATACTTTTCTGGCCTGTAGATATTAGTATAAATGCTTATAATAGCTATTTTAATGGAGTGATTGCATAGTGCTTGAGTATAATGACCCAGACAGGAGTACCTCGTCTGGGCCTGGGCTCTTTTTTGGGTTGATGTGGGTAATCGCCCATTGCAATTCAACTATGGTGAATCTTCTCTTGTCAAAATCTGGTTTAACCACACGGTTGCCTTCTTCAATAATAAAAAGCTTTGCGATCACTTGTTCGATCTGGTTCCGAGTAAGTGAGGGAAGGGGCACACCAAACCTCTTCATAACAATCTGATACGTCCTCCCCCATACATCGTCCTCTGACTTTGCAACCAGTCTCTTCCATGCAGCTCTCTTAGCGTCTTTCACAGCAGTACAGAATTCTTTAAGAGAGTTTTTAAAGGTTACTTCTGTTCCTTCAAGCACTTTGGGTCTATTCCTTCTGGCTCTTTGTAGTCTTCTACAGGCTGTCCACGTTGAACAATTTCTGGTGTTCACCAGTATATGTTTCTTTGTGAACAACCTGATGGCAGTAGAATCCTGTCACACATAATGTTTAGAAATATATTCGGATTTCTACTGCTTGGACAAAAGATCGTGTTTGTATCCTCGTAGGTTGCCATCGCCATCTCTTTCTTTGTACAATCAGTTGGTCCAGATTGACCTTGAGGAAGATCCCTAGATGATCACTTATGAGCTCCTCTTGTAACATGTACCATGAGGTGACCTTACTGATACTCTCTTCCAAAACAGCAGTTATATACCTAACCTAGTTGGGTATACCTAACTTAGGTTGGGTTATACCCAACATAAGGGTTGGGAGCCCTTGGTTGGGCTCTCAACAAAGGCCCTTGGTTGAGAGCCTCAACGAAGGGCTGTGATTGAGCCCTTGGTAGAGGCTCAATCACAGAGCCTCTACTATGACCTGAAAAAGTACAGACCTATTTGTTGATGACTTACATATTGAATGAGCCCAGCATTGTCGCCAACTCAGCCACAGTGAGTAGATTTCGTGCCACCAAGTACAACAGATGCGGCATCAAAATCTCCCTATAAGATGATCCGTCCTTTTTCTGCTCTATTGTGTCCTCAAGTTCATTTAAAAATTGTTTAAATCTCTCATCACAATTCAGCGAATTGCATCCACATATGCACCCCAATAATATGCGATACACATATGCAATATGTATGACACATGCACCGATAATTGTATGGCCAGCATTCTTCAGCTAGATTTGATTTGCACGACTGCCCATCGATTTGATACGGCCATGTCCAAAAGTTCATCTGTGATTCAACCACCAGAAGTGGTTTGTTGTATCTGCTAAGTTACTGGTTGATATTCACGACCAGCTCATCAGAATGTCTGCCAATAAAATGTTACAACTACAATTCACATCTTAAGATTTAGGCTTGTAGACGTTTTGGCTTAATCATCGAAGTGTATATGAAAATTTAATCACAGAAGCGTTGAAAATATCAATTAATCCTTTTCGCCACGTCTTATCTCTGTGTAAAGTTGTAGGGTAATGGTGCCCAGGTAGAAACCCTGCTCTTGAGCTGTGTTGCAAGAAGTAAAGTATGAAATCAGTTAAAAAAATAGGATACAAGTTTTTTTTTTGCAATTCTCGACGTTCTATGATCCAGGAACCCCCCTCACTAAAATAAAGAGAAGGTGGTAATGTCGTACGTACTTACATATGTACGTTCGTTTGCGTATTTGAAGCTTAATAAATTTTGACTGGATAAATTTTGATAAAATTTTGTGCAGAGACTTGTTTGTGGGACAATTTGTTGGTAAAAGTTTGGGGTCAATATCTCTGGTGGTTGAGGGATGCAGTTTTTGGGGTCAATTTTCTCAAAATTACACCTTATCTTATCTTACCTTATCCTTACCATACCTTACCTTATCCTACCACTTTTTATTTTATTGCATATTTTATGTTGTAATAATATTAAAGCAAGTGACCCAAAAAAATACTTTGGGAGTGGGGGGAGCCGATTAAAGTTTAAAAATAGCAATTTTTATTATTCCAAACTTTTTTTGGTTTAAACTATTAGTAATAATATTACAATAGAATTTTATGCATCCCCATCTTCAAAAATCTTTTTTTTGCTTGTACATATGAGGATTTTTTTTTTAGTTTCTTTCCTTTACACAGTTTACATAGAAAATCCAAAAAATTTATTGAAGGTAATTTTGGAGATCAGGAACAGAAAAAGTAAAAAAACATGGATTTTTTATTATCAAAACTTTATTTTGGTTGATTTAAAAAAAATACAATGATAATTTTACAATAAAAAATTAACATAGATTACCCTCCCCCAAAAAAACGAATCTTAGGAATTTTTATAAATTTTTTTCCACTATATAAGAATAAATAACCAATGCCAGGAAAATATAACAACAAAAACATATTACACTAATTTAATATTTTATAACAGCATAATTTGCTGTACCCTGTTAAAAAAATCATAGCTTTCTGTTGAAACAAGCAATATGACAATTTTTTTTAAATTCATGTAAACTGATCAAATAAATTAAATAATTATTTAAATAAATTAAATTTTTGACATAAAAGTTGTTCAATAATCTATTTTATAAAAGCGTTATCGTTTTTTTTTCTAAATTCAAATAACACTGATTTTAAACAAAAATGGAAAAAAGAATGTTTTACTTTGTGAGAATAAAGTAATTGTTTTCACTGGGAGAACAATTCACTATAAAACTTTTAAACAATAACATTTACAGTCTATGTTCATTTAATTATTTTATCATTAATTTTTCTTTGCAGTTCATCCAATTGGATGAACTCAAAATAATTTACTGTTATATTTTGAATGAAATTGGTTATTTTATTTAAATATTAAAACAAAAACTACAAGTCACACAATAAATTAATCTGATATAGTAAATGGAACTGTTAAAAGACATTTATCAAAGTAAAATTTGTTTTAATTCACTGTTTTTAGTATAATTAACACAAGGAGATTATAAAATATGATATTATGTATACATTCTGACGGCATATGAATAAATTTATTCGTAGCGGTATTAAAAATATTTAAATATTTTTCCACATACAGATCTGTATAAATTACTTAGATATAACATTTATTTAAGATGAAATGTAATAAAATTTAAAATTTTAAAAATTCTTTCTGTTTTTCTTTTGAAAAGAAAATCTTTCAGTTATTTTTCAATTCTTAAGCAAAAGCATAAAGAATTCTCTTCATAATAACACCTCAGATTTATAAAATAAAATAAATCATTGTACAAAAGAGACATAAATAAGTAATTATCAATTATAATTTTTATAAATCAAAATTCAACTAGATTATAAGATTTATTAGTTGAATTTGAATCGGTTTCATAAAAGTTACTTTGTTTTTTATATAAAGTAGTCAATGTTTTATCATATTCACTTGTCATAAAAGTATTATTCTCTTCTTCTAAAATATTTTCCCAAGGAACGGGATTAACATAGGTGAGGGTATTGCATTTTAAACCTGAAAAAACCAAATAAAAATAAATGATTAAAACCCAGTATTATACTTGATGTAAATAAAATTATAAAAAATAAACATAAATAAATGATAATCAGGGATTATTTTTAGATACTAAAAAAATTTCAGTTATTTATTATTTTTGCTCTAAAAATACACAAAAATATTAGTAATGAATTTCACACATTGGTCTAGTCGTTAAATTCTTACCACAAAATCAGCTGATTTTTCTAACACGATATTTCTAAGGTTAAAGTCCTTGAAAAGGTAGTTGCTTTTACATGGATTTGAATGCTAGACCTGTAGATACCGGTTTTCTTTGGTGGTTGGGTTTCAATTAACTACACATCTCAGTAGTGGTCAACCCGAGTCGATCACTGGCTGTTGAAAACATTGGTAAAGTATTTTATAAGTAATCTTGCTCTTTGAATATAAATGACTATTTTACACTCAATCATTCTTTCATCAATTCATTAAAATTATACAATTTTCTTTATAAAAAGGAACAATTTATTAAGGATAGAAAACAGCAAAAGAAGATACTGAATCGATAATGATATTTATCGTAAAATCAAACGCAAGAAAAAAACAGATGTTTTGGAAGATAGATGTTATAAGTTACTACCTTCTTTTTTATTTAAAAGGATGTATTTCAAAAGTTCAGTGTCTGTGTAAAAGTATTATTCCAGGTATTATTCCAATACAAACAGAAGTGTAAATACATAGCAGGTAATTTATTATTGACACAATCTGTTATTTTAAATTTATGTTTGATAACAAAAGGAATATTTATTCTCTTACTTGTAAGTCCAAGGTTGCTTCGTACAGGTTTTGGACGAGTTGAAGCTTCTTTTAACCATTCTTTATACTTCTGTTCTGACAGTTTTTGTTTTTGTTTTCTCTCTCGTTCTTTTTCTTGCATTTCTACATTCTTTTTCAGTTTTTCTTCTGTTTAGTAAAAAAAAAATTTTAGTTTAAAAAATATTACTATTCTCTATATATAAATACAAAAAGGTTTGGTTAATATATTGTGCATTGAATAAATTTTTTTTATATTTTTACATTTCAATCAATCAAATATAAATTTGTATATTTGATGATGCATCAAAAAATGATTTTTAAAACAATTTTGGCAAAAAATTGTAAGCAATGTTAATCCAGATTGAAATCTTTGTGACCCCTAATAATTAATACCATAACATAATATTTATGATAATTAACAATAGACATAAGTCAATTATATTCATATGACAAGTGATATAACAATTCTCAAAAACAGTAAATATCTTATTCTAACTTAGTATTGCGAGAAAGCAGTAAAGTGGTTTCTTGTTATCTTTTTTATAAATCTGAAGATACTTCAGTACTGTAAAATGGTCCAAGTAAGGTTCTATTCAACCTTTATGGTCACAGGTTCTATTATAATTTCACTCTTTTCTCATCATAGCAACTGAATTCCATAATGAGAATCATTACTTTCAGAGAAGGTAATCTATTTGTAATTTTTTTTACTATGATGATGGTAAATTACATCCCTCACAATCAGATAGTAAGCTAAACGTAATCAGCAGATCATTCAGTACATAGCCCTTGGAGAAAAAAATTGTTTTTCATGGGCTGTGCATGCTTAGATCTCCAGATTATCTCCACTGGATATTTTTTTGATGTTACTTAAAAAAATTTGTTTCATACAAACAAATCTCAAATATATCTTTTGTTTTGAGTCATCAGTCACATGACTGGTTTCATGTTATATCCATTCAATTTTGTTTTGTGTTAAGTTTTAACCTCAACTTATTTACTATATCCTGCATCATGAATTATATGTTTTATTTATCCAGTTTATCTTTGTACAGAAAAGTAATATAGACATGATGAGATAACATATATATAATGGTTTTTTTTTACCATCAATCAGAAATATTTAGAAAAATAAATGACATCACTAGTATAGATAATTTCTTTTATTTATTAAAAAAGGAAAACCACCTGTTACTCTAATAATGATACTTTTAAATAAGATAATTTAAAAAAAACTTTCCACCATTGTCAAGAGGATAAAATAGTGAGAGATGGGACTGGACAGAGATGCTGACTGATAAGAAGAGAATAAATAATCTATTCTGATGGGTTCATAACAATACAATATATGGGGAGCTTGTGTTAGGAATAAGTATATATGTTAACCCATAAATAAAACAAAAGAACTGCCCAAAATTTACCTGGATGGAACAAGGAAACCTTAATCCATCATGAAAATAAATACTCCCTTCTTGTATTGTAATCCAAAGGACTGTATTACTGATTCTGATCACTTACGCAGATTGAATATGTTACATTTTTAACTGTATGTAACTCCTCTTTTGACAAATAATGAACATTTATAAATTTAAACACATGGATTAGAGTTAATATTTTTAATTTTCTAAATATTGGTGTACTTTATTTACAATTACGGGTTCCAAACAATAAATCGACAGCCTACTTTTGCATCTTGACTTGTTTTGACTTTTTGAAGGAGTCCCAATTAATAACAAACTAAACAAGTTTAGCATTTTATTAATATGCTTCAAAGCAAAACAATACAGTTTAATTTTGATGTGTACAAAATCAAACTGTATGCAGCCAGACAAGAAATGGTTTTTACTGTGAATGAAAATGGAAAGATGAAAAAGCTAATGACCAACCTTTCCAAATTTATAGATAATGATAATGATGACATCTCGATTCTCCCACGAGGGGAGAAGATCCCACCTCGTAGCGTGTCCGGTTGCTACACCACCCCCTCCGTTCCTAGCCAGCAGTGGCTTTAACGGAGGACATCTTCTCGCCCTCAAACTGATTATGCCACACAGCTTTCAGTCCAGGCCCCGCAGAGATGCCCCGAGAGACATCTACATCGTTAAAAATTCACCCCGAGATAGATTTACATGTTTATGCCTTCAGAATGAAAACAACAGACACCTGCAGCTACCACGTCGCCCTCAGGAACTAAGCTAGTAACCTAACCGCGGAAAGAAGACCCCGCGCCTAGATCAAACTATTAAAGAGCCACTTTCTGAATGTCTCAGATCCGTACTAACAACCTGATAATGATGACAGATCTAACCACCAGTTCAGTTCTATACATAATGTGAAATAAATATTCAGTAAAAATACCTTTCATCAACTTATCTTTTTTCTCAAGCCATACTTTCCACACTTTTTCAGCTTGTGCCTTTTTAAGTTTATTAATTTCATTTTTCTTCTCGTTTTCAATCATCTTTTCAATCATTTTAGTATTTGCTTCCAATTGTTTTTGGATTAACCATTGGTTAAATTTGAAATCTTTTATAGCTTGATTTTGTTTTTCAATATACTCTGCTTCTTTTATTTTTCTTTCTTCTTCTTCTGCCATTAATTTTTTTTCTTTTATCTCTTTAGTTTTCTTTTCGAACCACGACCAATAACTTTCTTCGTTTAACAGACGTCTTTCTTCATCTATTAATCGCTCTTTTATTATTTTTCTATGTTTATCATATATTTTTATATTTCTTCTTTCAGCCCCTAATTTTTCTTTATCCTCCATTTTCATCCAATTTAAATAAGACATTCTCGTTGGACCTGTTTTAAAAACAAAGATTTTTATTTAGTAAAAGTTATTTATTTTAAATTAAATACTTTAACGACTACCCCAGCAAAGTTCTTTAACAACAGTCACCAAATGTCAATACCTCAATAGAATTGCCTGTAGGTAAGTAGTATCTACATATACTTACACGTATAGTGGTATCTATGTTTATTTTTAGATAATAATCTTAAAACAAACATAAATAGATGGTAAACAAGTATACATGCCCTAGATACCACAAGTTAGTCAAGTTGGGATTAAACAAGTGATGAGACATATGTAGTTGTGTTCCGCTGTTTTTGGTGTTTTAGACTGGTTTTTTGGTGATCTTTAAGGTTCTTTGGATTGGATTTTGTTTGTGTATGATTAATGGATATGAAAACATAATTTGGTGAGTTTCAGACGATAGACTAGTTATTTCGATTTTTTGTATTTTCCTAAACTCTATTCTAAGT
This sequence comes from Lycorma delicatula, assembly GCF_047948215.1. Lineage (NCBI taxonomy): Eukaryota > Metazoa > Arthropoda > Insecta > Hemiptera > Fulgoridae > Lycorma > Lycorma delicatula. Next base: position 37,805,257 of record NC_134467.1, on the reverse strand, counting down.
TGAAAGACAAGACAGTACAAGTGTATGATATCATTTAATTGTAGTAAACAAGAACTTTGAGAGAAGAACTTTTAGTAACCAGTGAGATTAGTATTTTATTTCAATTAAAATAAAATTAAAGTTTACTAAGATACCTAACGTTGAAATTAATCTTTTTCTAGGTCATTTTAAATGGTAATACATTTTGGTTGACATTTAATAATAATTTTGTAATATGAAACCACCTTCCTTAGATTTTACTACTACGTTGGTGAATTCTCTAATTTGAATATTACTCATGAGCACATATAGAAAGAGCACCAATTTTATATATAAAATTTAGACCATCAAATCTTTAGATAAAAACAACTCATCTTAAAAACACTTTTGTAATACTTAACATCCTCAAGTTAATTATCAAATAAAAATCAGAAGATTTAAATATGCTCATCATTAACATTGTTAATTCTTAAAAAGTTGATCATTGCAAATAGAAAAATTAAATTTTCAACAGCATTACCATCTGTTTAAAATAGAATCTTCCTTTCATAGTGTATTTTATAACTCATAAGTATGTATTTTTATTTTTTGCATGTACTACATAATATGATAGAGTATTATGATGGATGTTAAAACTGTCATTTTTGTTCCACATAACGAAGTTATCATGTCGAACTAAATATATTACTTACAAGAATTATTACCCACAGATAAGCAAGTGTAGTTTCCTTCTTACAACTCTCCAGCACAAAATTCCACCTTAATATCCTACTGTAATCTGAAATAGGTATTGAGATTTTACAAGAATAGAATTTATTTGGTTTTAACAAATAAAAATGGTGTAGTAACAATAAAACTTCATTTCTTTCTTAACTTCAAAATTTCTACATTCGAGCACTTAAACTGAACAAAATTTGTAAGACTTTTTAATAGAAATTGCTGGACTGCTTTGATATTATGTCTTGGGTAAGACATAATATTTGATAAAACTCCCAGGGAAAAATTTAAGTTTCCGCCAAACAGTATATGTCTGTTCTAATCATAAAGTTGAGTATTTATCTAGAATAGATGCTGAATATTACTTACACTTTTTGGTTGACAAACTTAATATCTATTAAGTTTGTCAACCAAATGAAATTTATTTGCTTTCAATAAATATCCACCTGAAAATAGGTGATTATTCCTCGAAGAGGAACTACACCAATCTCAAGAATTGTGGCGTAGAGACAATAAATAAGTATAATTCAGTAGTAAATGTCGTATTATAAGTAATTCAAGTATATGTCATCTTTCAAGTATATTTACGCTTGGTATATAATCTTCATGATTAGATCTGAAAAAAAAAATAAATTGTATAAAAATATTTCTACATTATATATATATATATATATATATATATATATATACACACGAGGTGCGACAATAAAGTAATGAGACTGATTTTTCTTTGCAAGATGTGGCAACCCTGCAGCTTGCGTAGGCACACCATCTTTGACCTTGGTCTATAAGCTTCTTCTAATCCAAGCGGCACATTGATGCAATTGCTGAGTCATGAGTTGTGCTGTAATAAGTGAACACGTGTTTCAGTCTCTCGTCACAGAAATGAAACCGCAAAATATTGCGCAACAGTATACCATTTCTTTTTGCGTTAAATTGGATGAAAACGCGACAACAACTTATGGTAAGCTTGAGAAGGCTTTTGGAGAGGAGGTTATGTCAAGAGCTCAAGTTTTTCGGTGGCATAAAATTTTTAGTGAAGGCAAAACGAATGTTGAAGATGAAGACCGCAGTGGACGACCATCAACCTCTCGGACAGATATCAACTTGACCAGGGTGCGTGAAATCATACAATGTGATCGAAGATTATCCGTGAAAATGATCGCGGAAGAACTCAACATCGATCGAGAAACAGTTCGTCTAATATTAACTGAAGATCTTGGTATGAAAAAGATTTGTGCAAAAATGGTCCCCAAAAATCTCACACAACAGCGAGAAACACGGAAAAATCTGGCAGCCGATCTGTTAAGAGCAAACGGAAATCAATCCAGATTTGTTGAGCCGTGTTATCACTGGTGATGAAGGTTGGGTTTTTCAATACGATCCAGAGACAAAACGCCAAAGTTCGCAACGGTGCTCAAAGGGATCACCCAGACCAAAAAAAGCTTGCATGTCGAAGTCAAAAGTGAAATGCATGCTTGTGTGCTTCTTCGATTCCAAGGGAATTGTTCTTAAAGAGTGGGTGCCTCCTGGACAAACAGTTAACCGATATTTCTACAAAGAAATTTTAGAAAGACTTCGTAAACGAGTTCTTTGTGTCCATGCCGACATTGCTGATAACTGGATTCTGCATCACGATAATGCACCATCCTATGGGATGGCGCATTATCGTGCGCTGTCAGTACAGCAATTTTTAACAGAAAGCTGTGACAAGGGTCTTGGAGGATATTACAGAAGATGAGTTCCAGAAATGTTACCATCAATGGCAGAAGCGCTGGAATAAGTGTGTGCAATCAGAGGGGAACTACTTTGAAGGAGACAACACTAAAATATGACTAAAACGACAAGCAACATTTTTTTCACATCAGTCTCATTACTTTATTGGTGCACCTCATAAATATATATAATTCAGACCATCAAATCTTTAAATAAAAACAACTCATCTTAAAAGCACTTTCCTAATACTTAACATCCTCAAGTTAATTATCAAATAAAAATCAGAAGATTTAAATATGCTCATCATTAACATTGTTAATTCTTAAAAAGTTGATCATTGCAAATAGAAAAATTAAATTTTAAACAGCATTACCATCTGTTTAAAATAGAATCTTCCTTTCATAGTGTATTTTATAACTCATAAGTATGTATTTTTATTTTTTGCATGTACTACATAATATGATAGAGTATTATGATGGATGTTAAAACTGTCATTTTTGTTCCACATAACGAAGTTATCATGTCGAACTAAATATATTACTTACAAGAATTATTACCCATGGATAACCATGTGTAGTTTGCTTCTTACAACTTTCCAGCACAAAATTCCACCTTAATATCCTACTGTAATCTGAAATAGGCATTGAGATCTTACAAGAACAGAATTTATTTAGTTTTAACAAATAAAAATGACGTAGTTAACAATACAAATTCATTTCTGTCTTAACTTCAAAATTTCTACATTCGAGCACTTAAACTGAACAAAATTTGTAAGACTTTTTAATAGAAATTGCTCGACTGCTTTGATATTATGTCTTGGTAAGTGTTCTGATAGGATCTGATGGTCTGGATTGGGTAGTGATTACGAATTATTGAAAAAAAATAAAAATTCTACAGCACATCAACATTAAAGTTAATTAAATTTATAATGAGTAATAAAATTGAATTACAAATAAATACTCAATAAATAAACAATAAAATACATTGATACTAGAACTTATGTTTTTTGAGGTTATCAATTTACAACAGCAATGGTACACCAGTACAACAATTGTACACATATATTATCTCTTTTATAGAATATATAGAATTAACCAGAAATGAAATTTCTACTGTAAATCTTTAAAATATAGTTAAACACATTCTTTTAGACTGATAAACACGACTTAGACTGATTTACAAAGTAATCAGTAAGTCATTAATAAGTACGAAGTAAATTCAGTATATTAAAATTGACATATATGTCAACTTTAAAATATATTTATGCATGGTATAATCTTCAATGATTAGGTCTGAAAAAAAATAGTTTGTATAAAAATATTTCTAAGTTAGAAAATAAGATTTAAATTTTGTGTAATTAAGGTAGCTTAAGATTTCAGCTTAAAAAATTAAATTTAAAGAATAATTCAGAATGATTAATTTTTTTTTAAATTACTATATATTTCACGTTCACATATACAGAGAGATCCAAACAGGTGGATACAATCTGAAGCATATTCTGCATTGTAACTTTTAATCCATATTAAAATGGTGTATAAGATGTGAATGATTAATATTTTCAAACATACTTGGCCAAAGAACGTGTCAAAGTAGTAAAGAACAACTGTGACCTTGAAAAACTCTAAGGTTTATATTTTCACCTAACATATGCTTAATTCAATATATGAGGTCTGTCAATAAAGTAATGAGACTGGTTCATAGCAATGCTGGAACTCAAACCAGAATATCCTTCAGATGCACTGTGTTTTCTACTGTTCCTAAATGGTGTCCTTTGAGATGTTTTTAAAAAGTGAGGAACAGGAAAAAATCGCAGGGACTCAAGTCCGGTGAATAAAGTGTTTGAAGAACTACAGTAATGTTTTTCTTCGCCAAAAACTCATTGACAGTGCAGTGTGATTACAAGATGCATTATCATGATATACAGCATCATGAATCACATCAAAACCATGCTAATTTGTTTCTTCGATAGTAATGGAATTGTCGATAAGGAGTTTTTGCCTATAGGACAAACTGTAAATCTGTATGTTTACCGAGAAATTCTTGAAAGACTGCGGAAAAGAGTTGCCCGCGTTAACACCAACCATCAAAGACAACTTGATGCTGCATCATCATGACAATGCACTTTGTCACACTGCGCTCTCAATTAATGAGTTTTTGGCAAAGAAAAACATTCCTGTAGTTCGTCAACCCCCTTATTCACCTGACTTGAGTCCCTGCGACTTTTTCCTGTCACCTCAAAGGACACCATTTTGGAACAGTAGAAAACATTAAAAAAACATAATCGATCACCTGAAGGATATTCTGATTTCTGAGTACCAACGCTGCTATGAAGAGTGGGAAAATCGTTTGAAGCGTTGCATGGCTTCCCAAGGGAAATATTTCCAAGGTGATAGAGTCCATGTGTAATTGGATTGTAAATAAAATGTTTTTTCTGAATCAGCCTCATTACTTTATTGACAGATCTTGTATATATGATAAATACAAAAATAATCTTATTTGGGGAATTTTTGTATGAATAATTTTGTATGTGTAACAATTTCTACTTTTCCATAAAACCCTTTTTATTATTACACAGAGTTTATTATTGCAAATAAAATACCACTGCTAGTGATAACACAATCCCATACTGGAAAAAATTAAATAAAGTTAAATAAACATTAGCCGTGAAATCCTATAACAAAAAAAAATTAGAAGTAGCAGGCTATAGAAAAAAAATACTGATTTAAAAATAAACAAAAACTAAAAAAATAGGAGTAATCTAATATTATAAAACTTACACAATATTGAAGTCAATTTTAAATAATGATCTTTATTTAAAACGAATATTATAAATAAGTATTAAATATTCATTTTAAATAATGTATTTAGTAGTATTAAAATAAAATGCCTTGATTTATATCAAATTTGAAATAAAAATTCATTAAATTTTTCATCGACTATCATTTCTAAAAATATAAATTTTTCATATAATTTTCTTTTTCTTATATAAAATATTTTCCTAAATAGTTTAATAATAATGTCATGGATACCAGATATTAAATTACTTTTATTTTTTTTATTGTTTCTGCTAATTTTAAAAAGATTTTTAATCAATTTTTTTTCTATTTATACGTACAGTTGCATTTTTCTGATTTATTTTTTTTTTCAAAAAACTGTTATATATACATTCAATCTTTTAATGCATATTGAGGAAATCAATGTTATTACATTTCCTGCTATTGTCGCATAAACAATATATAAATGCTTACTGTCATGCTCATACTTTTTGAAAGTTTAAATTAAAGAATGTTTTAATTAATTTTTTTTCTACTTGTTCATACAAATTTGTGTTCTTTTTCTAACTTATATTTCTTTCAAAAAATTTTTATATAAATATATATATATATATATATACACACCTTTTTTTTTTTTTTTAATATTCCCCTGTACGTAAAATTTACATTTATGCTCACTATATTATTCAAAATATAATTTAAAATAAAATCACAATGAATTAAAAGATTTAATGTAATACATATAGAATTGAATACTAAATGAAGATGCGGTATACTGTGAAAACTGGTTATTGAAAATGAATATTGTATGATTAACTTATTTAATTACTGCGTTTTGGTGGTTTATGTTTCATATAATATTAAATATATATATATATAGTATTTAACTTACAAAAACAGACTTTTAGGACATGTTCTATTAACCCACCAGGTTGGTCTAGTGGTGAACGTGTCTTCCCAAATCAGCTGATTTGGAAGTCGAGAGTTCCAGCGTTCAAGTCCAGTTATTTTTACACGGATTTGAATACTAGATTGTGGATACCGGTGTTCTTTGGTGCTTGGGTTCAATTAACCACACATCTCAGGTATGGTCGAACTGAGACTGTACAAGACTACACTTCATTTACACTCATACATATCATCCTCTGAAGTATTATCTGAACGGTAGTTACCGGAGGCTGAACAGGAAAAAGAAAAAGGACATGTTCTACTAATGAAAATAAAGAAGAAATTTTGTATAAATATAGGTTTAAAAATGATGTGTTAGCATGTTGGCTGGCAAAAGATTTTTGAACGTTTAGTAAAATTGAGCTAGACTAATTGTTGGGTTTGAAATTTTCTGTGCTAAGAGGCAAAAGACTTTGGTTTAAGAACACTATTTAAGTTTGGTGTAAAATAACTTTGTTAACTGGGTAATAAACACTGGTAAACAAACCTTGTAGAGAATTTAGTTCTGAGGAAAATGGTATAAATAAAATCCACAGAAACTAATTACAAACAAGAAGTTTGAAGTTTATTAGAAAAAAAACAAAATATATCAAAATATGGTATGTTTTAGGTAGGTATTGAATGAAACAAAATTTTCAGTATTACAAAACAAAAGTATTAAATACTTTATAAAAATAAAGTCAAAATTAAAAAAAAAACTTATGAAAATATTTGTACAAAGGATTTTTAGCCATTAGACTAGTAGTAAACTCATTGTTACAAATCACTTGTTTAACAGCTAATTTTCACAGTTAAATGTTCTGAGGTTCAAATCCTAGCAAAAGTTACTTACTTCACAAAGTGGATACAAGCGTATTTTGGTGGTTGGAGTTCTGTTCGATTACCACATATTATTCGATTTTTTAATTCATATTGTGGGAGTCAGGGTTACTTCATTTCCTCCATTTTTGCATCGTGCATTAGAATAATGTGATTTCAAGATAAGATATTTTAATTAATTTGCAACGATTAAGAAAGAATATATGTGCACGTACACATACATTTACTTATTTTTTCAGATTGAATCATTGATAAATTAAGTACAAAATCAGATTAAATAATAGAATTAACAGATATGAGACTGAATGCAAAAAAAAATATTTTTGCTATATTTGTGGTAATATGTATTATATATTTCAAGCATTTTGGTACCATATTATCAATTTTCATAAACAGTATTACATTTTTTAAAAATACATTTTTTTGTCTCAAGTCATTTGACTGGTTTGATGCAGCTCTCCAAAATTCCCTATCTAGTGCCAGTTATTTCATTTCGGTATCCCCGCTACATCCTACATCCCTAACAATTTGTTCTATATATTCCAAACATTGCCTGCCTGCACAATTTTTCCCTTCTACCTGTCCCTCAAACTGGAACAGTCACTTTGATATAAGTGAATGTTCCAGTTTACCTTAATATGTGGCCTATAAGTCTCTCTTCTTTTAACTATATTTTTCCAAACGCTTCTTTCTTTATCAATTTGCCGCAGTACTTCGTCATTTGTCAGTTTATCCAGCATCCGATTTTTAACATTCTCCTATAGCACCACATTTCAAAAGCTTGTAATCTTTTCTTCTCAGATCCTCCGATCGTCCAAGTTTCAATTCCATATAAAGCTATGCTCCAAACATATACTTTCAAAAATGTTTTCCTGGCATTTAAATTAATTTTTAATGTAAACAAGTTATATTTCTGACTGAAGCTCGTTTCGCCTGTGCTATTCGGCATTTTATATCATTCCTGCTTCGTCCATTTTTAGTAATTCTACTTCCCTAATAACAGAATTGTTCTACCTTCGTAATCTTTTCTCATCCTATTTTTAAGTTCAGTGGTCCATCTTCATTATTTCTACTACACTTCATTACTTTCTTTTTGTTCTTGTTTATTTTCATGTGGTAGTTCTTGCGTAGGACTTCATCCATGCCATTCATTTTTTCTAAATCTTGTTTACTCTCAGCTAGAATTACTATATCAGAAAATTATAGCACCTTCATCTTTTCACCTTCACTGTTATTTTAAAAATATAAATTTCAAAAGTATTGTAATATTAAAAAAAATATAATTTACTTTGTGGAATGTTTACATGTAATCAAATTAATTCTACTTCATTAATATTACTACTTATTCTAGAAAAAAAAAAACCATATTTTATCCATTATTTATGCTATATTTTTATGAGGTGCTGTTAGCTATGTCAATTTTTGTTTATTTTTTATTTATGTATGCACTCATAAATTCTAAAAATTAGTTTTAAAATGTTTGAAAAATATTTATAACATCCTTGCTTCATTTAACAGTATTGTATATCATATCATAAAAAGTTATGTTTTTTAAAAGGATTGTGTTTGATTTGCATAAAATGTTTAAATTCTAACATGATTTTTTTTTAATTTGTGACCTAAGAAACAATTAGTTTTTTTTTAAGACGATTAATGATCGGGTGAAAACATTATCAATTACTGAAGAGGACAAAAAAAGAACATCAAATTATATAGATTATGCTTTTTCAAGACCCATAACTCTACAATTTTAGTTTTCAACTGTGTTTCATGTGTTGCGGTTAGATACAGTTCCTATGTAATAGGGTTGGGGGGGGGGTTTATTCAGTGAAAGCTCGACACTACTATCTGTTGCAGGCAGACGGTGGTTGGTAGAACTTTTTCCTCCTCCTATGAAAAAAAAAAAGAAAAAAGTATCATATATTGATAAAGCTCATCTCATTACAGATTTGATGAAAGTACTTTTATGTACTCACCAGATGGATTATACTAAAAGATACTAAAACTTTTTTAAATTCTGTGCAATGAATTAAGTTTGATATAAAAATATACTGGGATAATATTTTAACTCCTAATTTATTTTAAATGATTTTATCAGGGATTTAATTTGAATCATGTTATTTTTACAATTATCTATGAAAAATAGAATTAATCAAAGAGTTAAAAACACTCTGAGATTAGTGTAATTTATTACCATGATTTTAGAAAAAAAATTACTCTCAAACTCCCACGATAAAAAAAAATGGATTCATTTATTTCCAATGTTTTACAAACTCTGATATCTGATTTGAAAATATTTTTATTGTATTGTATAAAAATTAAATCTTTATTATATGCATTCTTATTTAGTACTTATGAATTAATTTGGTTTAGTTTTTTAACAAAAAGCATAAATCAACATGAAATACTCATTATTTTGTTTGAAAATTGTCAGAGATAAAAGTCACACAGCAAATTATTTGTTTTTTACAAGTTGTACTCAAAAACGAGTTAAGGCATCTTTCTTGGCGAGTTTAAGAGCAAACTATGGAAAAGCTCATACAATGGGTGAAAAGTTGTTAGCTAATGAAAAAGATACCATGCACACTCCATGGTACTCAAGCTATGACAGGAAAATATAGAGTTGTTGCCACCAAAATAAAATTGATTCTCACTTTTGAAACACCCACAGAGAATCTTTAGCAATAAAATGGACGGACGAGCTGTGATCACAACACTAACTTAGTTATCAGATATTATCATTTGTCTCAATGACTTAAATTTACGTTTGCAAAGTGAAACAACAAATTGATTTTCAGTAGACAACAAAATAAATGCATTTATCAAAAAATGTCAAACAGTGGAAGAATAATAGTGTTTTCAAATGAAAACCTGGAACACTTTTTCCAAATTTGTTATATTTGAGAGTACACAAAATTGAAGTGAAAGATAATTTCATTGGTAACAAAAAATGCTATCGCCTATTGTTCACAGGAATATGAAATAAGGCTCATACCGAATATAATTCCTAGAACTCTTAACCAACAATGAAACAAAATCTTTGATAGGACTATCTTGCAACTAAGGTTTTAAAATGGAATTTACTAAATTATACTATGCAAATTTTGGCTAAGAGTTAAAACTGAATGCCCATCTCTGTTCAGAAAAGTATTATTATAGGTTATTGATCGACAATAATATGATTTTCATCTAGGCAAATATGCAGAGGATGCTATTCTACAAGTCATGGGAAAAACCTTAGTGAAATCAAATTTTTTCTGGATATCAGACTTTCAGTAACTTTTGACGGCCATACATATGAAATATACGTGTGGTCAAACAGAGGATGAATTTAGGATTATCATATCGTTTCAGCAACACAGTAGTCAACAATCGGATAGGAAAGACTCTATCAAAAGGTTGTTCACAGCAGTGTATTAGGTCCTCTGTATATTATGAGTGTTTGATTCTTTAATGAGGTTACCAGTTATCGTCACATGATTTGTTACGCAAATTCAGAGCTGCTGATGGTTAAAGCAAACCTATCACAATGATGGAGTTTAGAGAGTTTTAAACTCCGGCTTTAAAATTTTGATCTTTGTCTTCAGCAAAAGACGTTCTTTAGTTCTGAAAAGGCCACATAGAATCTCTTCACAGGTTGGTTGACATTCTGCAGAGAGAGGTATCAATGGAGGGCCTTTCTATTATGTATGTCTCACTTCAAAAGAATTTGTGTATAATGCTTACTTGTTGAATCCAAACAGCAGCTACATATGTTGCTAAGGTGGTGATCTTTTCTACTGGAAAGTTAGGATAATCCATCCCAATTGAGAGTTAAATTTTAGAACCACATCTGCTCTACATAATGGTATTTGTGAGGTCATCATCCAGGCTCATCCTTGCAAGTCCAGCATTTTATTCTGTTGACAGCCGTGGTTACAGAACTACAAGAATTACAATGCAAAATATCTGTAATAGCAGAATTAAATTATCTTTTTGGGTTTAATATCTTCTAAGAAATACAGTAATCTATTTGTAATATAGTGTTTATGTTGAAAATAATGGTAAGAAGTTAACAGCAAAGACAAAACTGATGTCACATAGGGTTGTTTAATAGCTTAGAAATATTTTATAAATCTCTCAAGAAATTAATTACCTGTTTTAACTCATTTAAATCCATTTCTTAAATACTGAAGTAATTACTGGATTGATAAATTATACAAACTCGTGTGAAATATTTATGAAAAAAGGGAAATTCCATCAGACTTCAAAAAGACTGTTATAGTCATGATACTGAAGAAAGCAGGAGCAGATAAATATGAAGAATGCAGAACAATTAGCTTAACTAGCCAAGCATCAAAAACCTTAACTAGAATTCTGTACAGAATAATTGAGAGGAGATTGGAAGAAATGTTGGAGGAGAAAATGTATAGGGACAAAGGAAGCAATTTTAGTCCTCAGAATAATATTAGAAGGAAAATTAAAGAAAACTAAACCACATACTTGGCATTTATAAACCTAGAAAAGGCAATCGATAATGTAGATTGGAATAAAATGTTAGCATTTAAAAAAAATTAGGGTTCAAATACAGAGATAGAAGAACAATTGCTAACATATACAGGAACCAAACAGCAACAGTAATAATTGAGAAACATAAGAAAGAAGCCATAATGAGAAATGGAGCTCGACAAGGTTGTTCCCTATTCCCTTTACTTTTTACATAGAACTAGCAATTAATGATGTTAAAGAAAAATGTAGATCCGGAGTAACAGTACAAGGTGAAAAGATGCTTCGATTTGCTGATGATATAGTAATTCTAGCTGAGAGTAAAAATACATACATAACAGAATGGATTATACACCAACTAAACACACACAGCTACTGGAATAAACATGTCGATTCTTTAACACTGGTGAGGTAGATAGGTGAATGTCCACGATTAGACCCTGAATTACCCGAACTAATATTGTACTCCCTTGCTTGTTTTCCGCACAATTTCATAGTCTTATAACATTCGTTTACAAAATCGTTGAAATGCGGTTAAACAGCTAATTCAATGTTATGATATTAGGTACAAATATTTATGAAATACAGAAAGTTTGATAATGATCTCACGAGTTACAAGAATTCAGTACAAAAAAAGTATTTCACTTACCTAAATGAAAGTTGTACGACGTGATGCAGGGACTAAACAGTTTTTGTTAAAATCTATAAATGTTCAATATGTGCTCCTCTGGTGACACGGCACACATCAACACGAAAGTCTAGCTCTTGCCAAACTAGTTCTAACATTTCATTTTCGATAGAGTTAATTATGCGATCCTTTAGCTCAGCGTTATCGTGCGGCATCGGTGGGATAAACACCTTATCTTTCACGTAACCACAGAGAAAGAAATCACATTGCGTGAGGTCTGGTGATCTTGGTGGTCACAGCAAAATGTGTTAAGTCTTCTTCTTACCGACGTCCTATCCAACGCCCAGGTAATGTTGTGTTAAGGTACTGTGGAACGTCATTATGAAAACGAATAGGACAATCATCTTGCTGGAAAATGAAGTCGTTGAATAGCTGAGGCATAAGCCATAATCCTAACATATCCAGGTATAACATGCCAGTTACTGTCATTTCCATAAAAAAGAACGGCCCATACACTGCTTCTAGAGATCGCACAAAAAACGTTTACTTTCAGAGAATCTCCAATGTGTTCCACATAAACGTGTGGGGTTTCAGTTCCCCAAATTCGCAGGTTATGACGGTTTACTTTGCCGCTATTATGGAAAGTAGCTTCATCGCTGAAAATTATCTTGTTTACAAAGCCTTCATCTAACAATATCTTTTCCTGTAACTGTAAACAAAAATCGAGCCTACGTGTTTTATCTCCATCATAAAGACGCTGGATTAATTGAAGACGGTACGGTTTGCATAATAAACGTTTACGGAGAACTCTCCACACTGTTTTTGTAATTCCTAATTTTCTGCCTGCAGCCGCAGTCGATTTTGACGGGCTGCGAATGAAACTTGCACGCACGCACACGTTCGACATTGACGGACAACCAATTGATTTTCGTTTGAACAAGCAACCGGTTTTACTGAATTGTTTATACCATGTACGAATTGAATTGTCACTTGGTGGCTTGATATGAAATTTCAACCGAAACGCACGTTGCACAGAAATTACTGACTTTGACAAGTGAAATTCTAACACACAAAACGTCTTCTTGCATCCCGTGGCAGCAATTTTCTCTACAGTCGATGCCTAGCGAGCAAATGGTTTACTAACTGCCTATAGTATATGTAGAAAAAACTATTTGAAGTACTCTTTCGTACAGTACTTGTTTTATTCTTATGAGTGTAGTAGTACTTTGTTAATGAATTTTCGAAACTCCGAAGAACATTATGAAACGCCTGTATATATTTATATATAGATGTATGAATAAACTTTTGATCTGACGGTTGTTTTGGAGTCTAGGGGATGTGAACCGCGAAGATATGTTGAAATTTTCCTTAAGTCGAATAATGGTACCTATTACAATTTGTAGTTTTCGTATGAAATCTACCTAAAAAGTTCATACATAGATTAGAGGCTATACTGAGCGAGTGAAAACGTTGGTTAAGGGTAGGGGTATTTTCAAAATGAAATTTAGATAAAAATTTTAATTTGGAACCACACTATTTACTGTATAAAATATTTCAATCAATTTATAAAAAATAAAATTAAACGATTTTCATTTACATAACACATCATATTCTATTGATGTAATCTCATATATGTAATAAGATACTCAGTAAATATAAAAAAGTAAGAAAAATGTCGTTATACTTATCTGGCATTCCTTATATCTTCTTCTATAATGGGAAAATGATAGATGAAAAAAAAAATTCTACTGTAAAATGTACAACTAATAAAGAGTAAATTATTATTTGTTTTGTAATATTATTGTTAAAGTTTAAATAATCTAAAGAAGTTTTAATAACTTCAAAAACATGGACATTCTTGAACTGTGATCGACCCCCTCAACTCTAAAATATTTTTTTAGGTCACTTGTAATACTCTATTTTTCTGTTTAGCCTCCGGAACTACAGTAAAATATTAATTCAGAGGAAGAATAAAATGTTATCAACTCAACCATTCCTGAGAGGTGTGGTTAATTGAAATGTAATTGGCCAGAATTACCATTTAATCAGCAAACCTTATGCATCTTATTTTTTGTCGTTCTATACTTATTCCTTCTTCTCTTTTTTTCTAATATGTTCTTTATCATATCTTCAAAGTAAATGTTGGAACAGTGTTAGTGAAAGCCAGCATCCTTGCCTAATAGATCGATCTAGATCAACCCAGTCAGTCATATTCTAAAATTTTTTCTTATGAAAAAAATACAACAGATGCTTTATAAAATTATATTAATAATCAGTAAACAGCTTAAATCTGAAGAATAATCATTTTAAAAAAAACTGTTTGTTACTTTAAAAAAAATTACCTCTACGACACATCCGGCACTGAATTTTTTTTATGACTGGATAATCATGACAACAGAGAACATTAAGATGAACACTCGTTATGCAGTTTCAAAGATTGTAATTGTGTTTTGGCACAGCTTGACAAATAGATGATTACACATCAGTCCAACTGACAATGTTATTTAAATATAATTTTTTTTTTTTAATTATTGTACAATTAATTAAATTTGATAATTGAACAAATTTTATTCTTACATAACTAATTTTATTCCTTTTCGTAGATCTTTTTTAAATGTTATACAACTCTTAATCCGACTAAAATTTTCAAATTAAAAGAAAAAACCATGAAGGATTACTAAAAATGTATATTCGTAGAAAAAGGTTTATTATACAATAAGTATAAAAAGGAATGAAAAAATAAATTAAACCTCAAATATATCTATATAATATGTACAATCAATACTTAACATTATTAATCAATTTACAACATTTAAGAATAAGTCTAAAAATTATAAAAAAGTTGTTTCTAAAAATATAAAATAAAATTAGTTTTAAAAAATATTATAAAAATTAAAGTATAAATATTACATTCTTTTGTACTTAAAACTAGACTAAAATATAATGTCAAATAAATAAATATATCGATGTATTTTTTTACTTATTTACAAAGTTAAATATAAAAACATGTACTAGACTCACTTTGATTAAAAATATTTATTTTAACTCTTTACTTTTACATAAACAGCATATCTTGTAATATCATAAGCACAGTTAATTCATATTCGTACACAGTTAGATAATTAATTTCCAGAACGAGACTGTTAATTTATATAAAATTACTATCTATTAATGAATGATACACTGGATTAGTTAAGAGAATGACTGAACACAAAATAAACAGATATTTTATGAATTCAAACAAACAATCAAAAAGCAGTTATGTTTAATGGAAAAATAAAAAATAAACAATTATATTTGAATGGAAGAAACAAATATCAGCAATAATAAAAGAAAGATAAGAAAAATTTATAAAATTAATTAAATAGTGTTTGACCAGACTGAACTTAATTCTAAGGATATTAAGAAAAAAGTATATACTCTGAAAACACACCTTACTTGAAAAAACACCAGAAAAAACATTAATGCATAGCATCATGTGTTGAATGACTTCTGACCTGAAATTAAGAAAAACGAAAGAGCAAAAATTTTGTAATTCTGATATTAGTTTTATAGCTTTTTAAAAAATTAAACGATTGTCTATTTTGAACACAAAAATTCTGCATTGTAATTTAAATTTCTGCTGTAATGCCCCATGACATAATAATGAAAGAATATGATAAATTATTATGCCGTAGTTACAAAGGAGGCTATGTAACATCACAGACCAAACATGAGAAATCCAGTATTAATCTGGTGTGCCACAGGTGAAAAAAAAAATAAGCCCACTGGCCTAGTGGTTTACTCATAATCAAATAAATTGGCTGATTTCAAAGGTTCAAATCCTAGTAAAGGCAGTTACTTTTATACGGATTTGAATACTAGATCGTGGATACCGGTGTTCTTTGGTGGTTGGGTTTCAATTAACCACACATCTCAGGAACGATCAACCCGAGACTGTACAAGGTTACACTTCACTTACACTCATACAATCATCCTCTGAAGTAATACCTTACAGTGGTTCCGGAGGCTTAACATTAAAAAGAAAGGTGCAAAAAATAAAGGAAAACTTTGTTTCAGCAAATATATCTGATTGATTTTTTTCCTGGGTGCATAACGAGTTGCCATTATCAGCGCCCAGATGCAAAATTACCAAAGTAAACGATTAAAAATCAAAACAACAGAAAACACCTATGTTCAATAATAGGTTTGAAATAAAAACAATATTAAAACTCTAGCATGGAACAATAAAGTTGCTGAATATCAAAAGGCAGAGAAACATGAAAGTTTTAATTAAATGCTTGAATCCAGATGCAAGGCCTTAAGAAATTGTAACACATTAAACAACATTGATACATTGTTGCCAAAGATATTTTGTACGTTAGGCACTAGTTTAAACTTAAAATGGAATGCTGCATTAACAGATACAATTCACAAGGATGCTGTGCACAATTAATAGGCAGTTACAGTGAACACAAACAGGTCCATTAATCTGAGTCATCAGATATCCATGGGTAAGCATTGTGTACCCTATTCGCAAATGGCAAATAATAACCTCTTCACGACAGCAATTCCTACATGAAGAGCACCATGGTGACACTGTTCTTAACTGGATGACGTTTATTGTTGAAGGTAGCAGTTTATTAATTTTGCCAGCGATTATCAACCGCCCTCTTCAAAAAACAGACAAGATCGTTCAAAACAATGTGATTAGTAAAAGGGGGCTGAAAACAGGCCTCTTTTGCCGCATGCTCAAAAAAAAATCCAATATGACTAGGGATCCAGTAGAATCTCATGGTTGTTATAAAGAGTTAACAGACAATAGGGTGTCTGAAATACATGTCACTAATCGCCAGCAAAGTACTCATGGAATCTGAAGAGACAAGTTAGAACGTTGGGCTAAGTATATTTAAGGTCTTGTTAATAGCAAACAGCTCTGTGATGAAAACACTGGTGATGCTGGAAGGTCAAACATGTATGTTCTATTGGCAACCACAAAAGCATAAACAGAATTATTGTGTCTAGAACAATTAGCATAAATTATAGCATCTGGATTAATGCTATTTGTAACATTGAAAATGTTTCTTGTAAGATACTAGGTTTGTGTCCCTTTATTGATATCTACTGAGACTAAGGCAATAATTCATGAGGGAGGGCTGCCAATGGTGGGGTAATAACATTGAGTAACAGATGGTACTAGAAGGAATTGTGTATTAAGGGATAAGAAAAGCCGATGAGTTCTGATAGCTTCAGGATCAGTAGATCTTGGCTGTTCTTTTTCACCTAGAATATCTTAAGTTTTTTGTGTTCAGTCATTTGACTAGTTTGATGCAGTTCTCAAAGATTCCCTATCTAGTGACGAGTCATTCCATTTTGGTATACCTCCTACATCCCTAACAATTTGTTTTACATATTCCAAACGTTGCCTGCCTGCACAATTGTTTCCTTCCACCAGTCCCTCCAAAATTAAAACGATTATTCCAGGATGCCTTAAGATGTGTCCTATAAGTCTGTCTCTTCTTTTAGCTATATTTTTCCAAATGTTTCTTTCTTCATCAATTTGCCACAACACCTCTTCATTTGTCACTTTATCCAAGCATCTGATTTTTAACATTCTTCTGTAGCACCACATTTCAAAAGCTTCTAATCTATTCTTCTCAGGTACTCTGATTATCCAAGTTTCACTTCAAAATAAAGCTATGCTCCAAACATATATTTTCAAAAATGTTTTCCTGACATCTAAATTAATTTTTGATGTAAACAAGCTATATTTCTGACCGAAAGCTTGTTTCAGCTGAGCTATTCAGCATTTATATTACTCTTGCTTCTTCCATCTTTAGTAATTCTACTTCCCAAATAACAAAATTCTTTTTCTCATCCTACTTTTATATTAAGTGGTCATCTACTTTATTTCTAATGCATTTCATTACTTTCATTTTGTTCTTGTTTATTTTCATGTGAAAGTTCTTGTGAAAGATTTCATCCATTCCATTCGCTGTTTCTTCTAAATCTTTTTTACTCTTGGCTAGAATTACTATATCAGCAAATCGTAGCATCTTTATCTTTTCATCTTGTACTGTTAATCTGGATCTAAATTGTTCTTTAACATTAATAATAGCTACTTCTATGTAAATATTAAAAAGTAACGGCGATAGGGAACATTCTTATGCTCTTTTATTATTACTGTTGCAGTTTGGTTCCTGTAAATCTTAGTAATTGTTCTTGTACCTCTACACTTGAACCATAAACTTTTTAAAACAGTGAACATTTTATTCCATTACACATTATCAAATGCCTTTCCTAAATCTATAAATGCTATGTATATCGGTTTGTTTTTCTTTAATCTTCTTTCTATTATTAATCTGAGCGTTAAAATCGCTCCCTTTGTCCGTACACTTCTGACACCAAATTGATCTTTTACCTAATACTTCCTCCACTTTCCTTTCAATTCTTCTGTACAGAAATCTAGTTAAGATTTTTGATGCACGAGTAGTTAAGCTAATTGTTCTGTATTCTTCACATTTTTCTTTGGTATCATGACAATAACACT
Organism: Lycorma delicatula; assembly: GCF_047948215.1. Taxonomy (NCBI): domain Eukaryota; kingdom Metazoa; phylum Arthropoda; class Insecta; order Hemiptera; family Fulgoridae; genus Lycorma; species Lycorma delicatula. The sequence goes on along the minus strand of NC_134467.1, from coordinate 37,786,662 downwards.
CTTTTTGAAGTCTGACAGAACTTCCCCTTTATCGTAAATATTACATAGCAGTTTGTACAATCTATCTATAGCTTCCTCACCTGTGCTGCACAGTAATTCTGCAGGTATTCCGTCTATCCCAGGAGCCTTTCTGCCATTCAAATCCTTTAATGCTCTATTAAATTCAGATCTCAATATTGTATATCCCTTTTCATCCTCTTCGACTTCCTCTCGCTACTACCAGTTTCTAATTCATTTAATTATAATTAAGAGAGCTGTGAAAAAGGATAAAAAGGCTGGTTATTTTGGTCTTGGTGTGGTTGTCAAATAGACGCAACAAATAAATGTTCCATATAATCAGCAAATCGTATCCTAGTGGGAAGGGTGAGGGCCTGAGTCTGATACCTCAAAACTGGATAAACTCAGATAAGATATGGTAACCCTGACAGAGGAGTCCCTGGTCCTGCAAAGTGGAAGTTGGTTGTAGTGTTGACAGTTGATGGATTTAAGGGTAAAACAGTTGATAGGGTAGGGGAGAGAATTAAGGATAGAGAGAAGTAGAAACTAATTGTTGAGAAGGCCAAAGTTCACCCTGAGCTGCAGTATTGTGGAGAAAGAGCTTATCATTACATTAGCCAAAAACTCACACCCACATAACTCTGAAGTGATGCTTCACTAAAGCTGACCAAACTTTGTGATCAGTCAGTTGAAAGTAAGCTTCTTTGAGAACTATAACCTGGAATTTCTTTATAACAATAAATTTAACAGATATCAAATGTATATTATAGTTACTAAGAACACAATAAACATATAAGTTTGTTAAAAAATTCCTGGAAACTTTTTAAATAGTTCTCCAAATAGTCATAGCATGAGCTTTTGATGGTGCATACATAATACTACAAGATTAATCTGCCACTGATTATAATATCCTATAGATATTTACCTGAACTATAGCCATCTGTTATACGCAAGTAGTCTGTTAATACAGCAAATCAATATTAAATTTAGCCAAAAACTTTGAAAATATTTACATAGGCTAATGAATCATGAAACAATTTTTTGGTACAAAGCTATACAGTTATAAATGATTCAACTGATTTAAGAACAGTGATTGGTCAACAGATGAAGATCAATGTTCAAGACAGCCCTCAACACCATGTAATAATGCACAAATTTATGAAACTATGTATTGGCTTATCAATACACAGATGTAAAATATCGATAAATTATATCACGATCTCCTTATTAAAAAAATGTACTAATTCATACATCACTCTTGTTCCATTAGCCTTTTAGAAAAATTAAGACAACTGTGTTGCTTCAAAAAGGTCCAGGAACCTTTCTTATTTCCAAAACTGAAATCCTCTTGAAATAACTGAAGATATTAAAGACAATCTGCAAAAAAAATACTTCAATATCTATTGTTGGAAATGGCAATGCACTGCGATTAGTGCATCACTTCAGGAAGGAAGTATAAAAAGCTCATTTGGTTTTTAACAAAAAACCAGAAAAAAATTTTGCAGTTTTTTAACAGACCTTATAAGATAAACATTTTTTTAAAGCGATAACCAATACATATTAATTGTGCTTGCATCACATCATATGGAAAGGATAAAGATTTTCTTTCTGTAGCATGCACCACACTTTGTTTTTTAACACACCAATGCGACATGAAATTTGACTTGTACTAGTCCCTGGGCTACACTGAATCACATTATGATTTACTTGGTGTCAACAGAAAAACTAACACATTGTAAATGTGTTTTGATTGTTTCAATAAAGAACCGATTTTAAAAGTTTTTAATTGGCTGAATTTACATTAATTTACTCAAAATTAAATTCTCTACAAGTTTTGTTACTAAATCTTCTGCACATTAATCATATAACAAAGCTACTTTACTACAAACCTAAAAAAAATTTGTTTTTCAACACCAAATTTTGTTTTACATCTGATATAAAACTACTGGAGTTACAGTTCTGGGACTTGTTTTATCTTACTTCCCAGCTCAAGTTACATAAGAAACCATCATCAACTTTATTCCTTAATTTGGGTCTCAAAAATTACAGCAGGGCTTCTTTTTATTAGAAGAGCTGAAATCAAAGTGAAATCTTTAGCTAACCTTAACCCAAAAACAAAGTGTTTCCAAACCGATATTTATATTAACTTTTTTCATTATTTTTACCACTAGAACATGTCCTGAAAGTTTCTCTGTAGGACACCCAGTACAAGAAAAAAAATACCCACCCACAGCAGGTGGCAATGCCCACTAGCTACCAGAGGAAACAAGCATAGTTATTACCAGAAAAGAAGAGATTAATGATCATGTTAACAAGTTAATGAAGACAAGGAATAGAGTAGCTGCATCTCTGCCTCCCATCTGGAGTATTTTAAATTTGAATCCTGATCAAGCTTAATATTTCTTGCACAAAACTCATTACTCACTTAAAAAAAAAGGAAGTTGTAAATGTAATTGAAAAAAACATATGTACTGCCTCATCTGCAACACCTAGTAAATATGAATAGTAGACAGGTTCAAAAACAGTTTAATATAGTCAGTCCTAACACCAACTACACACAAAGCCGTGCTTTGAAAGCTCCTTGAAAGCTTCTCAACATATAAATTCCAGAATGACTGCTAACCTTTTTTGCATTCAGAAATATACATGACCAATTTTATTTATTTTAAAAAAATAATAAAAATGTATGTATATTACAGAATAATCAACTGTACCACCTATCAGATGAAAGATAACTAGGTTTACGTAGGTAGGATTATAACAAGTCACGCAAATCCTAACTGGAATTAATTAAATTAAGTACGCTTTTACACGTTGAAGTTGTCACTTATAAACATGCTTTTACAATAAATATGTTACTTAACAGCCTCATATGTAGTATAATGTACATTATTTAAATGAATTTTTAAGTTACGTAATTTAGCAAATTTTTTCTCACAAAATTTACATGGATAAGGTTTCTCACCCGTATGACTACGTAAATGAACACCCAACTGACCCTTTTGAGCAAAACCACGATTACAAATATCACAAACGAACGGTTTCTCTTTTGTATGCGTACGCATATGGACATTTAGTTTACTTTTTTCTAAAAACGATTTTGAACAGATTTCACAAACCTGCGTCTTTTCGCCCGTATGAATAATCATATGTTTTTTATAGTTACCATAATGTGAGAAACCCTTATTACAAACGCTGCACGTGTAATTCCAACCGGTATGTACTAAACACATATGAGCCTTTAAGTGATCTAAATTTGAAAATTTATCATCGCAGATTTTACATGCGTATGGTTTTTCACCCGTATGAGTACGAGAATGTACTAATAACTGACTTTTACGTGAAAAACCTTTTAAACAAACATCGCAAACATGTTTTTTATCGTTATCATTATGCGCTCTTACATGACGAACTAATGCACCTTTTTGAGTAAATGTACGTTTACACTGTTCGCACTCATACGGTTTTTCTCCGGTATGACTATACATGTGACGTTTAAGATGACTCGGTTTATAAAATACTTTATTACATATATTACAAACATACGGTGTTTGTGCACCAGATTTAATACACATATGTGTTTTTAAATGTTCAAGATGTGAAAAACGTTCATCGCATGCTTTACATGCATAGGGTTTTTCACCCGTATGATGACGCATGTGCATCGATTTTTGGAATTTATGCGTAAATGTACGTGAACAAACGTCACATTTATGCGGTTTTAAACCAGTATGTACACGAGTATGATATTCTAATTTTATACGCTGCGAAAACGATTTTGAACAGACTTCACAAACAAATGGTTTCTCACCTGTATGAGTTCTTTGATGATACACCAATTTATAACGTTCTGAAAATGATTTTTTACATGTTTCACATTCATATGGTTTATCATTCATGTGTATCCGCATATGCTGTTTTAGATTACACGACTGGAAAAAATTCTTATTACATATATTACATGTATGTGGTTTTTCACCGGTATGTACACGAAGATGTATTTTTAATTTTGACGATTGAATAAACGATTTATCACACATTTTACAACTATATCTTTTATCACCTGTATGTGTAGCAATATGCAACGACAAGTAACGTTTCTGTGCAAACATTTTTAAACAAATATGACAAATATACGGTTTTTGGTTTGCATGTACACACATATGTTGTTGTAAAGTACGTTTATCACTAAATTCTTTTTTACACAACTCACACTGGAATAAATTTAAATCTATGTTAATTATCATATGAGTTTTTAAATGATTATCCTGGTCTAATTGATCCACGGAGTCCAATGACGATGACGTAAATATTTTATTACATAACTTACAAATATATGACATAGATGTTGACGATGATGATGTATTTAATAATGGCATAATTAATGATTTTGTTGATGATGAATTCTTGTTCTTTGATGTTAATGATTCAGCGTTATCATATAAATCATCATTTAATGATGATATCTTATCAAAATCCTCCTCCTCCTCCTCCTCTTCTTCTTCTTCTTCTTCAGATTCTTTGTCTTCTTCATTATTTTCAGTTTTCATACTTTCATTAATGGCATTTTCTTCATCCAATAACCTTTCATAAATATTCGATTCAACTTTAATGTTACATTCTTCGAATTGATTTACCGAATTATTTACATTGACATTTTTTGTACTATCAGCAATATTATTTATATTTTTATCTACATCATTTTCTTTATTATTATTATTATTATTTTCGCTGCTATAATATTTACAGTTATCTATAAAACTTTTCTGATTCATTTTTGCAGTCTCGTTACTACTGTTAAATACTTCTGCTACAAGACAATGATTATGATAATTCTTTTCAATTTCCATTCTTCCATTTTCTAATTCTTTATTATTATTTTTTATAACTAATACATCGTCTGTTTCTGTAACATCCTGAAATAAAATGATATAAAAATTAATAATATAAAAAATAACATTCACTATTCTAAAAATAGCTACATTTTACATATCGTGAAAAAAGAATAATGTTTTACAAGAATTTTAATGTTATTTTTATAAATAAGTACAAAAATTGTACAAGAACCCTAGAGGTATTGGCCAAACTTAAGGGACTAATTAATTGTTTATCAAAATAAACAAAAATGTTTATTAAAATCTCATTTTCTATTTTCTCAATTAGTTACGGGTTATACATAGATTTGGATACTGGTAAATATATATTCAGTTAACATCTTTTAAGTTTTCAAGATACTACTCCCAACATTGTTCCAGGTGTAAAAGAACTGTGAGGTTACAACAACTCCCAAGGACTAGTATAATATCTTAAAACTTTATGGTACATTCATAAAAAACGTTTCCTTAACACCCCCTTCAAGAATTAATAAAAATGTATTTTTATTAATTCTTCTCTACCTTTATTAATTCTTTCTTATTCACTTTTTTGTTTCAATCATCCCTATAAAGAAATTCAATTCATAACCAAAAAAAAAAATATATATACATATATACATATATATATATATATATATATATATATATATATATATATATATATATATATAGCAATAATAATGAAATAATTGCATACTTACAGATTCAGTCTTAATTTTGGTGATTTCAACATTACAAGAAGGTGTATCATTCACCAATTCATCCTGAGTGGGTAAACTGTTTTCCATTTTTTTATAAATTTATATCCCTTTAAGATGGTAACTAATTAATAAAACTAATCTGGAACAAACAAAAGTAATGTGAAGGGATTATCCTCAATAAAAAATAAAGTTTAAGTAAACAACTAATTAAAGATAAGAAAAAGTTAAACAAAAGCGAATATGAACTTCTATGTTGCGGTATTCACATTGTGTATCATTTTATTATGAATTTGACAGAAATTTCTTCTTTCTTTTCATTCCAATGTTTAAAATTAAAAAAAAATAATTATAACTATTATATGCTGCAGATGAAGTAATGTACTTACAAAAGCACTTAAGCAAAAATAAATCAAAATTTGAATATATAAAATTTATTTATTTATCAAACATATAAATCACACGCCATCCAGAAATCACAATCCAGAATTAGAGACTCTACCTTTCAGCAGCAGGGATAAGTGAATAGAAATTATTGTTATACGATTGAATTTTTTTTGTTAACATGGAGTATTTTAGTTACACTTATCCATACAAGTTTTTTTAATTTTATAACAAAAAAAACTGAATATAAAATCCCTTTGCTCAATTACTTTTGGAAAAATAATGCTTTGGACATAGTGGCACACTCTAGAGTGTGCCACTTCAACCTTCGACCTTCAATTTTTAAAATTAACAATGTTGAAAAACCAACTGTTGCTTTTTAAAAAAAATTATTGTGTACTTTATTTTCTGGTCAGAATTCCTAAAAGAAACTAGCTTTAACAACACTTCGCTTATAATTATAATCTTATAAAATCAGTTTCAATCAAGAACTTAAAGAACAAGATAAAGTTAAATTGAATAATATGCAAGTGGTAAGAATCATTAAAGAAATGTACGTAAATGATATTAAATGCTTAATTTACTGATGATAGATGGTTACAACAAAGCAAGAACATTAATACCCAGAATAATCGTATTTGAAGTGAAAATTTGCATGTTTTAAGAATCATCTTTACAATGAGAAAAATTTGGTGTGTCAGTTTCTGTAGAAGAAAATTACTGACAAAGTTTTTTTTTTTAACAATACTACAAAATAAATACTTTTACCTGACATATATCTAAATATATGACTCTTTTAGAGAGTCTGATGTATAAGGAATTATAATTTAAACAAAACAATAACACGGTATATGTAACAATCAAACCCTAGATTTAAAAAAAAATTTTTTTTTGCCTAATTTCAACAGTATTATGACCCTCAAGTCATAAGATTTGACTTCATGTCATCAGATTTGATTCTTTGGGACTTTTGAAATGTACTAAAATGTAATATTAACAATCAGGAACTGAAGACCAAAATAAAAAGTGAAATTTAAAAAACAAAGCTATATTATAAAAAGTACCCATAAAACGACTATTAAAATAAAAAGTGAAATTTAAAAAACAAAGCTATATTATAAAAAGTACCCATAAAACTACCCATTTAATATTTTTCAAGATGTATGATTTTTGGACTACCTAGTGTTTACAGACACTTTGCATTATCTGACAAACACTCAACCATATGATTTTTTTTATATCCACTAGATATAAAATGTAGCACATCAAAAGATTTTCTCAGACCTGGCCAATTACCCACACATACTACAGAGATACCTCTAAAGGGATCTAGAACCCTTAATACAGATTCTTAAAAACAGGGCATTACATCAAAAGATTCTGGAGTAAAAAATCAAGGATAAGGAGAAAAAGCAAGTAATGAGAAGTTCACAATCCATTTATAGAAGGGCCAAGAAATCAGGAACTGTGCTTCCTTCCTCCACATAATTCTTAGGCATCTTTACCCAGGATCAGAGAAAAACATTACAAACTTATGATTTTATATTATGTGGTATACACAACAATCATAGTTCCTTCAGCTACTGCAAGCCAGAATAGAGCATTTAAAAAAATATATAACCTCCATAATTAGTCTTCTAAACACATTATAATAATTTTCGATTAAAATCCAAAGAATAACAATCATTATTTCAAAAGAATAACAAACGATCAAGTTAATTCTTTAAAAAGATTTCTATAAGAAAGGTTAGGTTTTAATATTTTAAATAGTTAAAGAAAATAATAATTACTGTAAATTAACTTTTTCAATCCCCGCTATTCGTATACATATCATCTTTCCTATTCTACAAAAACAGTTGAGTACTGTATTTGAACACAAACCGTTCAAAATTAAGTTTGAGAAACTCACAAGCTTTAATAAGGATTAAAAAACGAAAATTAACAAACTGATAACACTAATACCAGATTAAATCACGTTTTTGACATATAATAAAACAAAAGTTTCACTTTTTAAAAACATTCTCTCAAATCTCTATGAAAGACATGAACTGCTTTATTCCGGAACGAACTTTTTCAACACTTTAAATTTATGACATAATTAACAATTTACTTCTAACTTACTCTCATAAACAATATACATGTGCCAATATTATTTACAAATAATTAATACTACATTATTACATATATAAAAACAATGATATACGTATTCCAGAACTGTCAAAACTAACAACATAACCGTAACAACAAATTTCAAGAAACAACAACACGTAATTCGCTGCTTATTATTCAAATTTTATTAGAAAAACCAAAAGCCCTGTTATTGATTTTTATTAATAAAAAAAAAGAACCAAAAACCTTAAGAATAAGTATGCTATTCATTCTTTTCAAACAAAAAAATAATTAATTTACACAACACAAGACAACATAAATTACCCTCATTATTTTGCATTATGTATAATTGCATACTTATAATAATTATACCTGCAGCAAACTACATTAATTTAATATTATGTTCTATAAAAAGGGTAACAATTCAACATATTTAATTTCATAATTTAAAATAACAGTTAAAAATGATTTTTTAATACATTGTGTGTGTGTATATATATATATAATATATTCATTAAACTTGTAATCAAATGTTGCAATTGTTAATGTAAATGTAATTTATGTACTGACAAAATAAATCATCGTTTTATATATTTCATACTTTTTCATAAAGAAATTGTAATTAATTTCATTGCAAGTTGGTATGACATTCCTAAAATTCTTACTTGCTAATGTAGGTTTTGCGATGGCGTTTAATTAAAAAATTGTTAATTCTATTTTCATTAGAAACACTACTTTTATTAGAGTAGTTTTTGAAACTCAATACTGAATTACTACTTAAATACCATAAGTGAAAATACTTCTAATCCCGATTCGGGGAAGTGGGTTTAAAGTCAAATAGTTAATACATGTAATCTAAAAGTTTGTGTTGTGACGGAACGGAACGCAAAAGTGGCGGGAGTTTCACAAATTCTCCCTTCAAATCGCAGAGCCTAGACAGCGCCCCTTGCTGCTGTATGATTCTAGTTTATTTTAATGTTGGTTCTAAGTTTCAAGTTTTGTTATATTTTATGGACAGATTTGTGAATAGCGTTCTCAAACCGATTTCTGGGTCCGACCGCGGGAGACTATGCTTTTAAAACCTGTGCTCCCGACGTAATTCCCTTTAAGACCGTCCACTAAAGTCCTTTCGGTGCTAACGCTTCATAGGCTAGCTGGAATACGACACAACGGGGCCCTAATTTTTTGGAGTAAGCAATTGCTAATTTAATTAATTGTAAGTTTTTTTAAAGTATGGATAAAGGAGATCTTCATCTACTTCTTCGGAGGCTGCCCTTCATGTTGCTTCTCTGCTGGGCTCCTCTTCTGGACTCCAGTACGTGACGGCGGGTCGCGTAGTGGGTCTTTTTTCTTCTTCAGATGACCTCTTCTTTTTTCTTTGGCCTACACTTTCCGAGACTAGGCAGTAATCGAAATTACATGCCAGTAACCATGCTGTTCCCGTGGCCCTGAAGGACTGAACGGGGAAAGAAAGTGCAGGTTTCTTCGTTCTTCTATACTGTTGGTGGCTGCTAGGTTCATTCCCTCTTCTTTCTTCTTGATAGGAAAGGAAAAAGGGGAACTTACAATTGGGATAAAACATGATTTGCAATCGTGGTTTGGGAACGGCGACCACCTTTTGTCGAAGAAGTAAGAGCGGATTACTCATACACATCAAATAATAAATCTTCCAGACACATGTGTGTGCAGGTAGGGTTTGGTGGGACCGCATGGCAGCAATGAAGAAACTTGGTGTCGTGAGGACACTAACTTTAAATTATATCATACATTAATAAATAACAAAAAGATTAAATATAAATATGCCCACAGATTATCTTATAAGTCATGATTATAAAGAAAGCTTCAAATTGTACAATTACTTTAACAATGCTTCTTTTTAAAATTCTAAACTTTTCACCCATGCACAAAATGTTAGAACTTTATGAAAAAAGGTCTCGTGAAAATTTGACTAAAATTTGTGACCGACTTCAACAATATACCTTGCATAAGGGTGCAACATGAAGTGCATGGTAGTGCGCTGTACTCGTTCATTTACATTTTCGTCCGTGAATCGTGAATGAAAATATCAGTCGCAAAATAACAAGCAAATTAAATTTAATAAAATATAGATTTCCAATCACTCTTGCGGTCGTCATCTTCAGTGATTCACATTATATTTAATACATTTGAATTTGGTTCAGTTTACCGTTTAAAATGTTAATACTGTAGTTGTAAATAACTATATATTATTTATGGAAACCTAATTCTAACAAATTAAACATTTACAATTAGACATGCCTGCTAAGTGATCTATATGAGCAAAACCTACTTAGGGCTACACTTACCTTAGTCCTACCTTATTGTAAAATTACACTATGACGAACCTTAATTACCAGTTTTTGTGTTGTTCATAAGAGTTTCTACCATGGCAGTTTTCTAAGTGTTAAAAAATAACTAGTTACTGGTAGCTTTGAAACTAAAAATTAGGCAAGATGTCTCTTTATTGGACTTGTGTAATAATATACAGCCTGAAAATAATTTTGATGTGAATATTCAAGAAATCTATTAGGAAAACTTTAAAGAGTAACAAAAATGTATATTCCTTCATCCAATGAATCAATCTCTTTATGCCACATCTCTGCAATAATTTTTCGTGATTTTATCTAACTGTAAGTTTCTTATGAATGAGCTTTTTTAAAATGGACAGTTGTTTATAGAGCCAACCATAATAATAATAATAAAAAAAAAAACATAAGTAATAAAAAATTTAGCAGTTAATAAACTGTTAGTTATTAATGCACATATTTAGTCCAAAATTTAATTGTAATTTTAGCACAAAGCTCAATTTATAAGTCAAAATTATAAGTAAAATAGTTAGAAAACTTTGTGAATGATGTATTACTTGAAATCTGAAATCAGTGTTGTTGTGGTTTAACAGGTAGGCATCTCTTGCTTGAGTGGAAGAATCTGGGCACAGCCCACCGAGTTGGTCTAGTAGCGAATAACTCGTCATTACAACTCAACTGATTTCGAAATCTATTTTCTAAATCTAGTCTGATTTTCAAAGTAGAGAGTTCTAAGGTTCAAATCCTAGTAAAGGCCTACTTTTACATGGGTTTGAATAATAGATTGTGGATACCGGTGTTCTTTGGTGGTTGGGTTTCAATTAATCATACATCTCAGGAATGGTCAACCTGAGACTGTACAAGACTATATCTCATTTACATTCATACATATCATCCTCTGAAGTAATACCTTATGGTGGTTCTGGAAGCTAAACAGAAAAAGAAAGAGGGAACATGATCAGACACATAATTTAACTGGAACTTTTCTTCCATTTTATAGTTTTTTATGTTTATTTTACTCTTCAGTTTGAAATAAACACCGTTTGTGTTTATTTCAATTGTTCAGATGATGTAGGTATCCACAATATTGATCTCTATACATTACTTAATTCCATGTATGATATAAATTGATCAGATAAGTGTGCAACAGGTCTCAGGAATATTTGTACCTCGTACTCAGCTTCCTTCACCAATTTTACTTGTTATCTGATACGACTAATTTTAATAATGTTTTTGCGCAATTGTACAACCATACTGATTTACGTATGTGATCTTATATTTTTTTAATTATATAAATTTGGTTACATATACGTTGGTGCCACAATATAATAACTATAGCGGATCTGACACAAGTCAATCACAAAGATGATACATGAATGCCTTTATGACTGGAAGAAAAGAGTGAAATGTTTTCTCACTAGCCTCTCCAGTGAGAACTAAATATGATGATATAAATATATAACAACATAATAGTAAATCTAAAATGCATCATATATTCAACTATGAGAGTGACACCTTAATTTTGTTCACCAAAGGGACTGAATGTTTAATAAACATGATTATTTTCAGAGAAATCAGCTCAGACTAGTGTCATTCGTACCAATCTGTGTCAATTTATCCATATCAATCAAGAAAAATTGGGATACATAGTTTAAACAATATGAAAATTGAGCTATTTATAAAATAGCTATAGGTGACATCAGTTATGGTTACTTTTTATTTATCAAACTTAAACTAAGGAAGATTCTCAATTTGACTTGTATGGTTTTTTTTTATTCTATGTCGAAGTTCTACTCTCGCCAAATAGGCAAACTTTGACAATGATTTTTTATTTATTATGTAGAGAACGTTCTTCTGGCGGTGTTTTTATAATTTTTTTTGGAATTAATAAACAGAACATTTTTTAAACTGAAAAATCATATAGTCACAGATGACTGAAGATATTTTTAACTTTTCACAAAAATTTAATGAAAATATTTTGCTACCAAGAGATACTTGATTACAATTTCTTACAAAAATTCATTCTCTATTTTCATTTAGAAGCAAGATCTTATGAACAGCTCTTTTTATTCATATGAGCAACATTTCTTTTTTTTAATTGTATATCTCAAAAAAAAAAATAAAATAAAATAATTTAAAGCATACTGAAAAAGTATTTTCTTTTAGTTTGATGCATGGTTTTTAATTTATTATATTACCATATATTTACAGTTTATTTAATCCATTGGTCAAAATGTCAAACCTGACCAGTATTAGAATCCAAATAATTTACGATGAAAGGCATGACACAAGTTATACGAGGGTTATTTTTTTTTCAAGGTCCGATCGGTCACGAAATTAAAACCACAGTAAAAATAAAAAATTTTTGTTTGTAACAAGTAGTTAAATAGTGACGCTATTTCTCTACATAGTCGCCACTTCGATTTAGACATTTGTCGTAGCATGATACCAACTTTCCAATACACTTGTCATAGAATGGAGCCGCCTGTGTTTTCAGCCATGTTTCTATGCTGGTCTGCAGCTCGATGTCTGTGCCAAAAATGTTGTCCTCCTAGTCAGCATTTCATGCGAGCAAAGAGGTGAAAATCGGATGGAGCTAATTCTGGGCTGTATGGTGAGTGATCAAGCACTTCCCAACAAAAACGCTGCAGGAGCTTATTTGTTACAGCTGCAGCGTGCGACCAAGCATTATCATGGAGAAAGACAATGCCTGATGACAACATTCATCTCTGCTTATTCTGAATTGCCCTTCGTAGATGTTGAAGAGTCACGTAATATGAGGTTGCAGTGATGGTCGTGCCACGTTCCATGAACTCCACCAAGAGAAAATTCCGGTCCCAGAACACAGTAGCCATACACTTTCTGTTGGAGAAGGTTCACTTGAACTTCTTCGGTTTACTGGGAGAATGACAATGCATCCACTGTTTGGATTGTTCTTTTGTTTCTTCAATTTTGAAATGGACTATGTCTCGTCCCCTTCGACAATTTTGTTCAAAAAATCTTCTCCTTCATAGTGGTAGCGCTGGAGAAACGTTAGGGAGGCGTCCATTCTCATTGTTTTGTGATGGTCGGACAGCATCTTGGGAATCCATCTCGCACACAGTTTGTGGTACTGAAGTCTCTCACTCATAATGGTGTAGAGAGCTGACCTTGAAATTTCAAGAAACGAATCACTCAATACAGAAATTGTGAACTGACGAATTTCTCGAATCGCCTCATCCACTCGCTCAATGAGATCATCGGTTGACACTCGCTTCCTTCCATTAAAAATGTTTTATTTTCACTGTGGTTTTAATTTCATGATCGATCGGACCTTGAAAAAAAATAACCCTTGTAGTTGGTCCTACTGGATCACCAGTTAAATAGATGGCACACCTACAATATATAAACTCCCCCCCCACCCAATAAAAATACTACCAGAGAAATTTAAAGAAATAGTCCATGAGAGGAGATTGATTTTTATAGACTTCATTTAAGAATAAGTGATAAAAGAATTCCCATGAAAATCCTGCTTTTGGATAGAAAGAAAAACTAAAAAGATACATTCAAATAAGTTAAAAAAGATTTAAATAAAGCAGAAATAGAAAATTCTGGTAAATAAAATTGGGAATAAATCAAGAAAAGATTAAAAGAAATCTCCAGGAGAGTTTTTCTTTAAAGAAACTCTGAAAACAAAAAAAGAGTACTAAAAGAATAATTTAAGACAAAAGCCAATGAGACTTATAATTTATTGGCCGGAACAAGAGGGTTAAGTATAGTACACAGTTGATCAGAAAACAAAATGACACTCCTTTTTAAACTACACTTAACAAGATAATGCATGTTGTATGCATTTAGGAACATACTGCACAAGATAAACTTTTTAGGGGGTTTCAAAAACCCCCTAAAAATATCACAGATAATACAATTTAATCTAATTTAGAAAAAATACATATGACTAACATTTGCTGAATACATTCACATCAGTTATAGATTAATTTTTAGAAAATGAGAAGAAAAATATAACATCTATACTTATAAAAATAGTACCACAGTATAATTCATGTGAATTCTTTGTAACGGCTGATATTCTTTTAATTAGTTATTAACAACATGCTGTAATTTGTATTGTATACATAAACTGCATTTCTTCCAGTTATACAAAACTCATTTTTAGATAATATTCCATCATTAAAAAATTGCTGCTCTAGTTTTCATAATTAACAATACACATTATATTTGTATATAAGATATACAAAACCAGAGCCCCATAGTATCGGGTCGGCATTGGTTGTTTTCTGCCAGCACAGCCGAGGCAATTCTCCTTGAGTGAATCCATGTTACGCCAGCTCCTACTGTAGGCCTGCTGGCCAAGGCACTTGAAGTCCAACAAGCTGGGGTGGGAAGGTGGTCTCCACACCCAGTGGCTCCCTTGATTGGCTGGCCAAGCCTGCTGTTCCGATCGGGTCACTGGCAGCTGCCAGGAGGTTCCATGTTGGGTCGACCAGGGAACTTCATCTTCAGAGTGGCAGCTTACGACAGAATGCTCTTGCAATACTGGGATCCTTTCTATAAAGCCAACCAGCGCTTGGTGAGGATTGTACTGCTGTGTGGGATATTAGGTGGTTTACTGGATAGGTGGAAGCGGGGCGCTTGTACAGGCATGAAGGTATATTCAAAGGATTAAAATGGGGTAACATTAAATTTTACTATTTTTTTTTTTTAATTTCTCAGTTACAAATGAAAATATCAACTTGATCCATGAGAAGATCCAAAACCAATTTCTAGATTTTTTTTTAAATTCGACCTTAAAGAGGTGAAAAGTAAAAAAATTTGAACGATTGTGAATTTTCCCCATTTCTGAAAAAAAAATCTGATGTTGAGATCATATGACTTCTTTGTACGCCTTTGTGTATTATATATACACATTTTTTTTTAAATTAAAAGTACATAACTTTTTTTCATTAATAACTTTGATTTTTTTTTTGTTATTGTTATTGAATTATTATTTATCACAAAACGTTTTTACAATCAGAGGTTAATAATTATTAATAAATCAATATATTTATATTAAAAAAAAAAGAAGCTGAAATTTGAAACGAACCGATGTGGCTTCCCCTTGTAAAATCTAAATATTTCCTTAATTAAAATTTTATTTGACTATAACTCTGGAACCAATGAAAATAAGTACCACTTATAATATATCTTTGGAAATCTTTCAATGAGGGCTTCCTTTTACTTCATACAAGTAAAAAAATATATATACAGTAGTGAAGATCTGCCGGTTAAAGCACAAACTTTAATGAATTGAATCGATGAACTGCGAGTCTCTATCACTGTGTGAGCTGGATTTGAACTGAATGATTCAAATCAATAAAATAAATAATATTACAAAAACAATATAACTAAACCTTTAGATTAAATAAATTTAACAATAACGGTTATCCTGTGCAGACTGCAAGTCAGGCTAAAGTGGTGAGGTGGGAGGCTAAACCAATCATCATCACTAACTGGTAATAAATAGGGTGCTGCTGTTTTGGGAGCGCTGTTACAATATAATGGTGCTCTTATAACATCTCTACAAACAATTGTCCAATTTTCAAAATTCAAGCTCTGCAGCCATGGTGAAGGCCCCAATGAGACCGTGTTGGCTTTGGGATTCACCTGGGTTGACCTGAGTCCCGAGGGTCCAGATTCTGGCTATAGGGTAGCTAGTATGTTATAATTGTGAACAATATGCAACTACATAACCCAATGAAATGAGGTGTAATCTTGAGATGTATGGTTAATTGAACCCCAGCCATTAAAATACAATGGTATCCACTGTCTAAATTCAAATCCATATAACTTACCTTAGCTGACAATAAGTAGTTGAAATTATCTTTAAGGTACATAAGGAGTACCTTAACTAAAAATATAACTACCTTAACTAAAATTTACAGAACTTTCAACTTAGCAAAGAAATGATGATTATAGCTAGACCAACATGGTGGATATTACTTTAAATATAATATAATTTTGATAATAAAAATGTTTTTTGATAGAAGGTCATATTGGACTCAATTTTTTTTTTACTGGACATTTTGTTTGATCTTCGAAATTGTAGGTTAAATCTATTTTCTGTACCCAGTCAGCCAAACCTTAAAATCAGCACTCTTTTCACTATATTTTATAACAATCAACATTTTTACTTTATTTACAATTTTAAACTTTACGGTACTAAGTATTGCTAATTTTTGTATTTGTAAAAGCTGAACAATAATAATATTTACAATTTTTATTTCAAATTAAATAAATTTTACATAACAACCTAATTTTAATAAATTATTTCAGTCCAAAATTTTGTTTAAGATAAGGAATGGCAGAGTGATAATTTCCCAATCTTTTGCCAGCTATTTTTAATTTTTTATTTTAAAAGATACGCTAATTCAGAATCATTATTTTCACTACTTGGGCACACTATATAGAACATGAAATACAAAAATAATTTATAAAAGCCTTTAACTATTTATTTATTTCTAAGCAACAATAAGCTAACAGTCAATTACTATCAGTTTATGGTAGATGAATTTTGTTGTGTGTGAGAAGTGCCAAGCCTAACTAGGACGTGAAACCAAACCCTTAACAGATGAAAGACAGAAACATTACCACTCAGCCTCAAAGATTGCATGACTAAATAAACTACTTAATAAAATAAATTGAAATTATTAATTTATTAATGTCTATAAATAATATTTAAAATAAAAATATTATTTACAATATTATTAATTATCAGTAGATGTTGTCATCAATCCTGGTTTTCTGTACTTAGCTTGAATCCATATTCGATACATTTGCAACTGTTTACCTCTATTTACTTGTAAACGTTTATCTTCTATATTTAATTCTTCCTTAAAACCAACTTCTGTAAATAACTTTTTAACTTCATCTGAAAAAAAATTAAATTATTACTTTTTTTTGCAATATGTTAAAAAAAAAATACTAATAGTAGGTTATAATAGCCGGCTCTAGCACAATGATGTCATATGATATGGGTAGGAAGCCGATTCTAGAGCAGTGACATCACAGACATAGGCCTTGAGCGTGTGATGTCACAGGCTGGGGTGCCTCGAGACAGTCTGTCTGCCTAGGTGCAGAATCCTGGTCGGGTGGAAGCGCATATTTTACGACCACCACTCCGCTCAGCATGCGACATCATACAACTTGAATGGTAGCCAGTTCCACAGATTGGTTATGTCTCAAACATGTGACGTTGCAGGTGGGTTGCATCTAGACTGTCTCATCTGCCTAGATGCAGACAGCATGTGATGTCAGAGCAGTTGTCACCTGTAGCCGTAGTTCAATACAGGTTATCTAACCGGCTTCCTGAGATAGGGTGGAATAGCAGGTATCTGTTGAGCTGTGCAACATTAGACTGGTACTGGCTGTTAGTGGGTATCAACTCCGTAGCGGTTGATGAGTTTTGGTTTCAATGGGGGTCATACTTGGTAGTGTGGCTACCATGCTCCTGAGTGGGGTTTTTATTTGTGCATGGCAATTCTTAGTTGAATTGGAATCCATCTGGTAAGGTAAAATAGGGAAACTGTAGTCGCAATCAACTGTGAAATTCGTCTTAGCAGACCTCTAAGTTGGAGCTGATGTGGAAGACTAGAGGTTATACTCAGCTCCTGAGTGGACCAGACCTGAGGTTCTCTGAGATAAGTTTGCAGGTGTACTTCAGCCGTAGAGATTGTTGGCATCAACATATGTGATATATTTATGCGATTTGCTCGAATCATAGCTGTTTTTGAGGTACGGATTGCTGGCTAAAGCGTGTTTCTTAGCATAAGCTGGTATTCCACCTCTTATGTCTGATTCGATGAACATATATACATCGAAATCAGTAAACAGCTCTAACTGAACTTATACTTTAAACAGCATAGCGTCAAATGCCAATCTGGGGGCTGATATGTAATGTGCTGCGTCTGTCGAGGCTGTAAGTTCTTAAGCATAGCGAACAGAAATTTTCAAAGATGTCACCCAGTAAGGATGTTACATTTAAGATATAAGTCACTGTACTTCCCCAACACGCGACAGCTGAAGTGATCCATACAGTTTTAGCATGATTGTATTCATCATTGGTTATGTGTGAATCAGTCAAGAAACTGTAGAACTTTTCCTATGCTGGCGACAAGGATTCCTCCAACCTAGACCTATAAATACACTGACTCATGAGTAAAGGGGTATACACCTTTTGTCTTCATCAATGGTATATCCACATAGTGAAAGAACATCCTATATGGGTGAACACATCTTTTGGAAGGTACAAGATTAAAATTTACAGACTGGCTGCCATAAATTGGAAGGAATCATGTACTTTACCGACAGGTTGTTGCAAACACCTTTAGTGAATGTTATGAACTTTTCCATCATTTTTGGAATCACATCTATCCAATGCCGATCATAGTCTAGTTTCCTGATAATGAAGTAGGCATCGTAACCGGATAAGTTGTGGACGAATACCGGGATGCAGTTCTGTTTGACTCTCAAGTTCCACATAGGGCCTCCCTATATCTACTGGTGAAATGACCGTGGTCCCTAAGCTTTTTATTCTTAAGATCAGTACCAAATGGATTTTAACAGATTTCACATCTTTCAGCGAATTCATAAGTGATCTGATTGGAAGGTTTTACCATTTTCTATCAGAGACAAACTCAGAGTGCAGTAGTATACACAGATGGGTCAAAGCAGAATGATATCATTGGATGCACTTATGTTGTAAATGACAGAACTTATCTGTTAGGTCTACCTGGTATTAGAAGTGTCTACAATGCCGAACTGTTAACCATCAAAATGGCCTTGAATATCATTAAATCAAAATAACATCCTTATCTGTAACGACATGAATCGTTACTCTCCAAGCTTTAGAGGATTTGTATTCCACACATCCTATTGCCACCAAAATGCATAATACAATCACTGAATTAAATCGTCACTGAATTCATCGCCGAATTCATCACTGAATTTCACTGTCAATGAATTTCTGTTAGATCCCTATCCATGTGCAAATCCTGGGTGATGAACATGCAGATTCCGTTGCTATAGACTCATGTGGTAACCTTCTTTCATCACTCTAGTTACAACTACTGATTTTATTAATTCCATTAAACATACATTTCAAAGAAGGTGGCAAGGTGACTGGACCACTACAGTGGATAATAAACTCAGACACATCAAAGATATGATGTTACCATGGAACTCTTCATGCAGAAAGACTTGCTGAGAGGAAGTAGTCCTGTGTCAAATGGGATTAGGACATACTGGAGCTACTCACGGATATATGTCAGCAGAGAGCACACCGATGTGACTGCCACTTGACTGTGCACCACATCCTTGTAGACTGCGTACGTTATGTGGTCTTACATCACAAATTTAAATTGCTGAGGGACATACGATGCATCCTAGTAAATGACAAAATGTACTAGATTAGGTACTATTACTTCTATGAAGAATTAATATACTTAATAAGATTTAACCTTGTTATTCACGTTACATATATTATCCTAATAGTTGTGTTTCTTTTACTATTTCAGTTTTATTCCTATTATTAACTTATTTCTCATCACAGGCTTAAACCTCTTTTACCAGTATTTTAATATTTGAAAAGGAACCTTTTGTTATTATTTAGACCCGGGCGATGATAATGCATATGTCAAATCTTAAGATATTGCAGAACAACGTCAAAAAAGTCTTATTCCATGTCTATTATTATTTTAAATAATATTTTTTTTTTATTCTGATGTATAATTTCGGAAATATATAATACAAATTAAAATTAATTAACAATAAAAAGTTTACCTTGTGTAAAAAAATAAGCAAATGTTCCATCTCCTTTAGCATAAAAATTATCAGATAAGCATTGGCCAGTTTTGAATCTTAGCTGTACCATATCATAACGACCAAAATCACGGAAAACGACTAATCCACCTGGCTTTAAATATTTATAAACTTGTTTCACAACGTGTGACATTCTAAAATGAAGAAAAAGTCAAAATTTTACAAAATTAAATAGTGACAATAACTATAAAAATTAAATATAGTTTTGAAAAACTGTATAAACTTATCAAAATTAATTTGATTTTTTTCTTATATTAAGTAATTTCTGGATTAATGACAACGGAATACATATGATTGGAACAAAGTAACATTAAAACAAAACAGAAACTTAGAAATACATTGATTTGTTTTTTTTTGGCCTGTTGAATTAATTCACCGCATCTTTGAAAAACTGATAGTGTGTTCAAAAAGTGACCCAACCTTATGGAAGAATGTTTCCTTCTTTTGTTGTATGTTTAATTGAGGAAAAATGAGTTATACAATGCAACAGAGAGTATTCATTCCCTCCCAATACATTAGATATGCTAGTTATGCCCTAACCCAGAATGCCTTAACAAAAAAGTATGGTGTGGATGTACCAAATAAGTTCCCTATCAAGCGACTGTATGATAATTTTAATATATGAATTGCCGAAGCAAGTACAAACGACTGTATGACAAGTTCCAAGAGATATGGAATGTGGCAGATGCAGCTAAAAGTGATCAACCGAAAGTGCTAACACCAGAAAAGATGATTTTCTGGTGTTAGCACTTTTGCTAACTTTTGTTTGCAAACAAAAGTTAGAATGTGCAGCTTGCACAATATATTATACAAGAGAAGACACTACTTATATCAACTAGAGAAATTTAGTTTGGGAACTTTTCAGAAATACTGAATATATAATATAATATTTATAAATTAATTGTTATAATCATTGTCAGCTAATCATAATCAGCTAATTGTTTTAGCATTGTGAAGATTTTTTTTGTGTAAAATTGTAATGTTTTTCTGATAAAAATTTATTTTATTTTGAATCAAAAATAGATGTCTAAAACATCACTTTGTATTATTCTTCTTTATTTGCTAGTACTTAACTTTATTTAAATTAATTGTCTAAGAATTAATTTCTGCATAAATAAATTATTTTAGTTTTTTTTCTTATTGCACAATTTAAGTCTTGCAAATTTTTTTGGGTTTTCAATTGTTATAAAAAATGACTAAATATATAGTTCTGAGACTTGTTGTCTTCTCTTCTCAAAAAACATATAAAACGCTTAATTTTTACCTTAATTCAAGTCTCAAGAATTTCAGTAAAGCTTCAACTTATCCTATGAGCAGAGACTAGTAGAAAATATTTCATTGGCTGTAATTAGGAAACTAAGTATTTAAAAATAATAGGTTTTTTTGCTTATAGTAATGTCTAATGTCCCAGCATCTGCTTATCAAGTATTGCAATTCTGAATTTTCTTAAATAAACATATCACATACTATTTACTGATAGACACTATCAGTAAATTGATAGTGTATCAGCTTTAGATGTAAAAGGTCCTGGGTTCTAATCCTGATCAAGGCATATTTCATATGCAATAGCATTTTTCATATTTATTTTTTATTTTTATTTATTTTTTGGTCAATGAAATTGCATAGAAGCTTTGAGGCTTGCATGTGCAGTATGAAAATAGAATTTTGTAACATATGAAAAATGCCACGCCTGACCAGAATTTGAACCTGGGACAAGACTAAGAAGCTACCACTTCACCACAGAGATCAGGAACATTTTTATATGCTACAAAACTTTCATTCATATTCCCAAGTACAAGTTTTGGGCTAATGTGGTAAATTAATCATCAACCAAAAAAATAAAAATAATAAAAGCATTTTATATTAGGTAACTGAAAGATGACAGATATTTCCTTTATAATCTGTTAATTCTACTCTTAATTATCTTTTCACCAAAAGTTGATACTTTTTTAATAAGTATGTATCTGATGAAGCAGCGATAACAACAAAAGCACTTGCAAGCATATACTCAAATAAAAAAAAATGAAAAGCATTTATGCAAGTCAATCAAAATGATAATAATTTTAATTATATATAATCTTAAATTTTATGAAAACACTTACTTTACAGGTTCTATTGCAGATAATACAAATATTAAAATAACAATATCCAAACTATTTTCTTCAAATGGAACATCCCAAGTATTTGTAGTGGCATCCAAGACAAAAGCTAAGCATCTGAAAAAATAAATAAAGAAGACTAAAGAATAACTTTTAAGTAATAATTCAATTTCATTTCTGCAGAAAAATTAATAATGAAAAAAAATAATAAAAAATAAATTGAAAAGAGTAGGTAATGGTGTTCACCATGTATCTATCAGTCCTAATGATGAACAGAATGAAATCACTTACACAAGAAATCTCTTACATTAGGTGCAGAATAGTAAACAAAGGATATAAAGTTTTAGTATATATAATTAAAAATAATTACATGAAACATCTCAACAGAGACATAAATCAGAACTTACCATTACAGAAACTGTCTTTCAGTTTTTATACCACCTTTGAACTAGTCTAAAAAAAATGGCAGTAATAATATTTAATGTGGAAAAATTAAAGTACTAAACAATCACTTTGAGTTGTCAATTTTATGGTTCAAGATCATTGACTCAATACAAAATAATCATAGTCAACTTAAATTGAAATTTCTCTATTAACCTTTTTTAAATTTAATTAACAACTTTAAATTAAATTTATAACAAATTTTTATTTTTTAATGAAAATTATAATTAAAACTCAAGCTTGAAAAAAAAAATATATATATGAGAAAGGAGCAATGAACAAATGAGCACATAAACTGGATCTCCATCAATGCTACAAGACCATCATTCAACCTGAATGCTTGTATGTACTAGAATGGCTGGGACTATTAAAAAAAGCAATACCCAAGTATTTCACACAAAGAAAAATTCTACTTCCAAGGAAAACCAATGATAACTACAAACTCTGCACCAACAAGGAACTCTACACACATTGTAAAAAAAAAATAACTGAAAACACAAGATCCAATTCTAATGCCATATTTCTCAGATAAATGACATACGACACAAAACACATCCTCATATACATCAAAACTCAATAGATGAATCAACGATATTCATAAAGAAATGTAAGAAATAAACATCATCGATAAAAAAACACATGACCAGAACACATTTTGAGATAAAATCAAGAATTTCAGCCCATTTCAAGAACTAACAAAACAAGTCAACAACTAGGCATGGTCTGAGAAGAGAAATAACTCCATTCACAAAACATAAGAAATTACTGGAAAAAAAAGAAAAATTAAAAACCGTATGTAAATTACACACATGGTCCATAGATGGCCTAAATCAAAAGAAAAAAATATGTATTATCAAAACCTAACTCCATAATTTATCCTAACTGATTGACTACAGAACAGACACTATATACATTTATGTGTGTATATATATATATATATATATGTGTGTGTGTGTGTGTGTGAAACCACAATGTTCAATAATTTGGGACATATGTATCCAAACAGTACACCTGTACCGTATTTTAATACTACTTACAGGAATATCCACTAATTCCACTGAACCTGTATCTGTTAGTACACATGCCTCTATCAACACTCCAAACTAAAATATAATCTAAAATTAAATTTATTATTTAAATAATCTAAACTAATTTATAACTAAAATAAAATCTAAAATCAAGACATTCAGTACAAAGGAAATCTCATATAAATATGTACTGAAAATGTAGTTTTTATCTACCAGAATATTAAGAAAATAGCAAAAGAAAATTATTAAGCCAAAAAAAACCCAATGGGTTAAAAAAAATAGTACAACCAGAATTTTGATTGCTCATAATGCTGCAAATCATGCATTGTGAGATATATCAAAATTCCCAACGATGCCACTATGTAAGGTGAATGTTTTTCTATGTGTATACTTTTTTTTTGTATTTTTTATATTTGATATATTTTTATCAATGAGTATAAATTATAGAAATATTATAAAGTATTTTAACATCAGACAACCTAAAAAAAGGTACAAACTTGGATTTGCAGCCAAAATGTTAAGATATAATAATTTACATGATTTCAAATTTAACAGGATTTTTCGTTAGCAATGTAATTCCCAGTGTAAATAAAAATACCATTGTATTTGAACATAAAAGTTATAATTTCCTTCAAATTTTTTGTGAAGTCAAAACAATTAAATAGTTTGAGGGCCGTACAGAAAATAACTTACGTTTTGATATAAAAAACCAACAGATGCTGGAAAAAATCTATTACACACAATTTTAAAATACATCCTTAAATTACTTTTCTATGCAGTCATAAAATAAATTGAGATACTTGTCATATCTGTGGATAAGTTTTTGTATTCACTTACCGAAAAATTCTGCCACCTTAGAACTCTTGAAACACAAAACTTTGCTAACCCAACTTTTTCATGACATCATACAAAAGACTACATGAAATTTTCTTAAACTGAAATGAAAGCACTGTAATAGTAAAGCACCAATCAGTACAAATTTTTTCATCAACTTTAAATACCAGTTTGTCAAACAGAACAGTAGACCGGCCACTTCATTTCTCATCATGAACATTTGAAAAAACATTTTTAAACATGATATACCATTGCGTCATTGGACCTTTACTCATTACACCTTTCCCATATATATCATATAGTTCCTAATTAATCTCAACGGGTTTGTAGTTTTTTGCCAAGAGAAATCTACTAACTAATCTCACTTCACAAGTGATGGGATTTTCTACAGCAACATATTTTTAAACACTTTTAAAATAGTTTCTCAGATTTTAAACAAGATGCATCATAGTCCTTAACATAGCGTAGCTCGAAGCATACTAAGTCAGGTTAACAATGACCTCAAGATAGAGTTGCTACGTCACTCCTACGTAAACAACAGCAAAGTTACTTTTTGGAAAACCTATCCCTGTATTATATATAAATAAAAATAATCAGCTTGAAACAAAAAATTGACATTTTTAAACATTATTTTTTAATACTGACTTTAATAAGTTATAACTATTGCCTTGTATGCATTTTTTTTTTTAACGGATTAAAAGGAAACAAATTCAGGATCTTTTCTTTCAAGTGAACAATTTTTCTAAGTTGTTTATATTACTATAATCTATTCTAAATTAGATTATAAAAAAACTAAATTAAATAAATTATTATTGCACATCTTTAATGCGGAGGCCAGTAGTCGCTACGTCTCTCCGAATCTATTCAAAATAATCATGATCTAATATGATTATTATTTGGTAATAGTAAAACAGTAATATTTTTGCACTCAGATGAGGTGTGGCTAAAAAACGATTAATACTATAAAAACCTTTATTTTTTATTCTTCATAATTTTATTATTATCCCCTTCAATATAGTCCCTTCATGATCCCTATATCGCTCCGCAAATTTTCCTCAATCAAAGCAGTGTTGAAAGTAATTTTCAGAAAGCATGTTTATGTTCTCCGTCACTTTGTCTTTCACAGTTTCAACTGTCCCAATCTCATTCCTTTCAGTGCTGATTTCACCTTGGACAACAGAAAAAAGTCGCACAGAGCAAGGTCCAGTGAATAGGGTGGATGTTCCAACACAGAGATCCCATGCTTGGCCAAAAACATCT
Organism: Lycorma delicatula; assembly: GCF_047948215.1. Lineage (NCBI taxonomy): Eukaryota > Metazoa > Arthropoda > Insecta > Hemiptera > Fulgoridae > Lycorma > Lycorma delicatula. Next base: position 37,760,759 of record NC_134467.1, on the reverse strand, counting down.
TGATAGTCAGTGCAACATGGGCCACGTGTTATCCTGGATAAGAATCAATGATTTGTTTTTCCACAATTCCAGTCATTTTCTTTTTAGTCATTCACAAAGAGTAGTTATGACCTCAAGGTATTACTGTTAATTCAGTCTGACCTTTTGATAACCAATTTACAAACATTTGGATATCAAAAAACATGGTCAGCTTCAATCTCTTCTCCTCCCTCTTTGAACCATTTAAACCAATCAAAAACCTGAGTGCATGATAAACATTTGTCACTGTATACTTATTTAACAAAGAATGAGTTTTTGTGACAGAGTTTCACAAGAAATTTCACATTAACGCATTGCTCTTCTAAAACACTTAGCATTTTTCTGACGGGCAGATGCAAGATCTAATATGAACAAAGGCTGTGACCCAACTAAGACTCCGCAGTCAACTCGGCGGTAGGAATGTTAAGAGGGGATGTCACATGACTTTGCTGTGTGCTGTTTGACCTTCATGTATGCACTGTTTGTTTGTAGTCCAGTTTTTACATAAGAAAATATTCTTTGGTTTCCCCGCAACAACTGAAAAAACCGAATTAATTTTCCAACAAAGAAATATACTTTCAGCAATTTCAACAGTTGAACTAAGCCCACCAATTACCAATTGATTGTTTAACAAACTGTTTGAACACACTTGTATATTACTTATTTGTAATTCTTGTTCAAATAACTTTATAGATGACAAACCCCTCACTGAACAGTAAACAAAAAATACAATCTTATGAAAGGGTAATCCCTAAGGAATGTATCCTGAAAACCTGTTTAAATTCCCAACAAGCCTATTTGGTATACGTTCGATGATTCTATGGACCTAAACTCAAATCATATTCAGCTACTTAAACACATAACACAGGGTTATGTAAAATTCAATACTCTTACTTAAATTGACTTGTACCTTGTTTACCTTTTACATGATCAACTAATAGTACAAAATTCATAAACCATAATTCTAGTCAAGACAAAAGTGAAACAAGTATTGAAAACTGAAAATTCCGTTCAGCTTAACAATTAATCACTCGGTCACTAATATTACATCCTGTCTGTATTTTATGATTGTTTAATTTATTATCATTGTACAATTACATCATCTCATAATAAAATAGTGTAATATATACATGAAAACTTAGAAAAAATACTAACTGAACTTTCTTGACAATTAATAGAAAAGATCCAAAATTTTTATTCCTAGCAAAGGAAATGCATATTTCTTCCAGTAAAAAGAAAAGCAAGGAGGATATTTAGATATTGCTAAGAATAAATAAATTATTTTAAATAGAAAAAATACCAACCTTTTTTTATCATAAAACTGATTTTCTTTTAAAACATCAATAGCAGTTTTAGAAAAATCACAACAATAAACAAATAAGTTCGGATTAGAACTATACTGAAGGATAGGAAATACAGTGTTACCAACACCACAACCTATTTCAAATATATTTCTTTTAACATAATCTTTATTATCATTATTTATTGTTTTACATTGTTCATCTTTACTTTCCCCATTACTATTCTGAATATTATTGTCATCACCACAATTTATTTCTTTATTAAACACCCTACCCGGTGTAGCATCTTGTAATTCATTATGCGGTGCCAATTCTGGAAATTCTGTAAAAAGCCAATGACGATCTTTAAAGAATCTGTAAAATGAAATTAGATACATTTTTATAATTAATATTAATTAATAAATAATTATACTGAAAAAATATAAATAGTTAATAATGACCATTGTTGTCATATCATTAATTCTTTTTTAAAAAAATCAAAGTGAAATGGACAGATAACTAATAACACATAGCGTGATTTAAGAGGAATGTAACAAACTTCCGGGACATGTTTTATGAATGAAAATAAATAAGAACTCTCATATAATAGGTTTGGAAAAGCTCTATTAACGCGTGTTGGCTTAAAGGTGCAACATTTTGTACCTTTAGTAAAATTAAGCCAAACTATAATTCTTTTAACCCAAATTGAAGTAAATTTAGAGGTTTTAAAAAATTTGATCAGAAAATTGAAAAAATAGATCCTAGATATGTTTCTAGTAGTTTTCAAAAAATCTGGTGATAAAAGACAAAAGATTGGAGTCAAAAAACACATTATTTTATGTTTAACGTAAAATAAATTTGTTAAATGGGTAAAATCACAAAAATTTTTAGAGAATTTGATTCTGAGTAAAATTTAATGAATAAAGTCCACAGAAAACCATACACAAATACAAGAATTTTACAATTTACTAAAAATAAAACATATCAAAATGTAGCAGATTTCAACTAGATATTAAACTACACAAAATTTTCATTTTAAAATATCCACTAAATATTACCTCAATTTTCAGGTTTTTTTAAAACTAATTTTACACATGTACAAAACAAAAACAAACATAACAAAGAATATACATTAATATTTCAATCTTGTGGTAAAAATAAAAGAAAAGATTGAGTCACACAAACACTTATTCGACCAAATTCAGTAAAAATTTCCTTGGAAATAATTACCTACAAGCAAACACCTTCATTTAGTAAAAGGTTGTAGGTCAATATTATTGATTATTATCGATCCAGAAATTATATCCACTAGTTTGAGATCAAAATTTACATAATTTTATTCTTTGTTTGATGATATTTAATTTTTTTTTTTTAACTAGCAGACCCGGCAATGCTTCACTATTGCTAGATTTGATTGTATATTTTATATATATATATATATTAAATGAATAAAATTGAAAGTTTGGTAAAACATTAAAAAGATTAACATTACAGAACTTCATAAAATTTAACCTTTCACTTTATCTCTTTTTCCCTATTTCCCTTCTTCCCTTTCAACTCTTTTCTCTTTTTACCTTTTCCCTTCTCTTTTTCCATATTTCCCTGTTCTTTTTTTCTTTTCCCCATTTCCCCTCTTTCCTTTTAAATCGAACCAGTAGCGTAAATCGGTCTAGTAGTTTTTTAGTCTATAGCGGACATACATACGAACATTGCCTTTTATATCTATAGAAGAAGAAAGTCTGTATATTTCTTTCTTTGTTTCGTAAATATCCCAACACCGGCGCCACCTAGTGGGTATAGTTTTTGCAAAAATTTCTCTTTTCGCATAACTAATATGTATTCTGAATGCAAGCCAGATCGGTCCATAAATACAATTTTTCCAAATATCTCAACTCCAGCACCACCTAGCAAGTCCATTTTTTGTAAAAACATTTCTTTTCACATAACTAATATATATTCTAAATATTACCCAAATCATAAATGCAATTTTCTCCAAATATATCAACCCCAGCGCCATCTAGCGGGTCCATTTTTTGTAGAAGTATTTCTTTCCATGTAAGTAACACATATTTTAGATACGAACCAAATCGGACTATAAATACAATTTTTCAAAATATCTCGACCACAGCGCCACCTAGCGGGTCCAAACTAATTCAGAAACCTTCGTGGGCGTGTGCACAACAACTTACCAAAGTTTCATCGCAATCTTTGGTTTAGGAAGGCATAAAAGACATACAGACAAACAAACATTCATTTTTATTTATATAGTTAACGTATGTTTTTGCTGTAAGAACAGAACGAAAAAAACAATTTTTTGAGTTCTATCACCTAGCTTACTATATATGCTTGAAATTTTAGAAATACTACACCAATCTGGCTCAAAGTTTTGCAATAGATCACCCAATTCTAATAAAATATCACTCATTAAATTGCATATCTATATCTTTAACAATTTATAAACTGTTATTCAATTTATAAAACAATTTTATCTTTACAAACCTCTGTGACATAGAAACACAGCTAATTTGGTCCTGATGAAAACCATATTTTATGAAAGTTATCAATAACTTCAATTTTTTTTACTGCCATTTATATATGTAAAAATAAAGTAGAAAAATATTTTCTTAAAAAAATATATAAAAAAATACAAACAAAATTTTCAAAATACATAAAGAAACTTTTAAACACATAAAAGATTTAAACAAAAAAAGAATTTTTTTTTTCAATAATATAAAATTAAAATCAAAATCAGTTTCGAATATATTGAAGAAACAATCAGTAAAAACAGGATAGATAAACTAATGATTAGTCCAAACAACACAACTAAACTTAAAACACAAAAAATATTTACAATAAAAAGTACCTTTACACAAACGGAAAATTAAGACAGTAAAATATAGCTGTAAGATCAGTCCATCTTATAACGCATGGAAACCATAAATCTATTAAATTGAATAAAAAATCTGCTCAAAATAGATAGAAAAATTTTAAGAATGAACTGTGATCTAAAAGAAATACAGAAAACTTATATTCAGGGTGATCATAAGTTATTCAGCATATTTTAGGTGTTAATAAAATATAATAAAGCGATGTACTCCTCACCCTCACCTGTTTTGCCCTCATGCAAATCGCATGAGGGTTCTCAGAACCCCAAATCCAACAATTATGAGGTTAATGTAACCAGAAACATGGAAGGTAGCTTTTGTCAGAGAAGATTACTCTTTCTAAAAACGCATTATCTTTGTCCAATTTATCAAAAATGTCTAAGACAAAATTGTATCGGTGTATTTTATATTCATCTTGAACTGCATGCACCGACTGAATTTTGATGTTAGAAGTTTTTGTAGAACCTTCACAATTGTCAATTTGGTATTTCCAGTTCTAAACTTGCACAATGCTTACAATCGATTTACCCCGGCTTATCTGAAAAGTTTTTCTTACTCGATCTACAACTTCCTTGGAGCTCTGCCAGCATGTTTTTTGTGTACTACACTTCCTGTATCCTTAAACTGCGGATACCAATGTTAAATAAATAGTCTTTATTAAAAGGATTAGAAGAATGGCTGTAATCTAAGCAAAACGTCTATGAACAGATACACTTTCATGAAAGCATAGCACATAAACTGCACTGAAACTACATACATTGTATTCTCCTGCAAATCATTGGTCACCTGACAATCCCCCCCTCTTGTTACATCCTGCTGGTGGTGTGTTGATTCAAGGTCATCAGTAACTCTAGTACCTCCAATAATCTGAAAAAATCAGTCAGTACTACACTGCTTTGTTCATTTTTTACTAATCCCTAAAATGTGCAGAATAACTTATAATCAACCTAAATGATAAAATTGAAAACCAGGAAGTAACAATAAAAAGAAGACGACTAAAATTCTATGGACGCATGGTCTGAATAAATCAATTAAGGCTAAACAAACAAATCTTTGATAAACTGTGGAGCTATAAACATCAAGCAAGCTAAGTTATAATAGATGAAAGATGAAGTCAAAAAGTTCAATATTACGGAAAATGGATCGGAGGATTTTTGAGTTAAACATTCCTGTAAGTGAATAAAGTTTGTTCATACTTTTCAGTTTTTCTTTATTTTAAAACAGATGTTATTTTAAAAACATCCATCATCTATATATTGTCACCAAATTGTTCTGAAGGCACATGGCACCTTAATTAGTTTATCTACCTTGAGGTAGTCCTGTAAAGGGGTGTTTGGATTTTGTAGTGGTGCCCCTGAAAAGGGCAGTTTGTGTGTTTGATGAAGTGGCCCTAAGGGCTGTTGAGTCCAGCCGCTAGTATCTGATGAAGTTGGCTTGGATCGATGAGTGGTAGTCAGGGAGTTGCAACTCGCCCATTGGAATCAACCAAAGCTTCCTCTCAGCAGCAGTTGGGTCCCCGTTGCAGCGGCTGCTGTGAAGATAGCCCCCAAAATCTCACAGTGTCGGGTGTCAGGCATCAATCATCTTCCACCAGCATATCTCCTGGTGTAGTGCTTATCCAGCTCTAATTTCATCACTATGCCTCCTAGCGCTAGCCATCCTGGCCAGGCTTGTTTTGGTCCGGCAGGGATATCAGCATCACCCTAGAGATCCCACATTGGGCCAACCATGGGACTTCTTTTTTCTTCTTATTCTTCTCTTGGTGGTGGTTTAGGAGTTTAGAAACAAATGCTCTCGATCACCATGCTGCTGCTTATAAAGCAACCAGTGTGTGTGGGGGTGACAGATAGTCAGCTGGCTTGGTAGGAGGAGTACACATGCAGGCAAGAAGGTGGACTACTGCAAGCACCCCACCGGCTTGAACTCAGATCATGTAAAATTTTAAAGGTCGAACAGACCCAAAACTGTAAAACCACTAGTTTGCCAGTAGTAAGCCGAGCATGTGACAAACCATATATATATTTTATTGTCATAATATATACTACATAGATACAAAATGAGTTCAAATTACATGGCAATCTTTCAGGAGCTGAATCTATAGCCAAAAATAATAACATACCTGCTCATTACTCTTGTGAAGTGATGAATCATTTAAATAACACATTTAGTAAGCAATGGATTAGTCAAAACAGACCAGTAAAATGGCCACCTTGAACATCGTTTAATAGAAGGTCAAGCTACTATTAGGAATAATAATGTTGCTATTAGACTTGCCCAGCTAGCATGGATTTGCAGAGCTGAACTATGCATTAAACAGAATGGCAGCCACACTGAGCAACTGCTTTGAAGAAATGTTTGCAGGTTTATCAAGTAACCATTTTGATATTTAATAATTTTTTTGAAAAAAAAAACCAAAAAGTAAATGATTCTAATATTTTTTTTAAATATTTTTTATTCAATCTTTTCTGTTTTTGATAAGTTTTCTATTATTTTTTTCATTTACATTAGATTGTTGAGACATGATGAAAGATTCTGTTTAAAATCATATCACTTTTTCGATCCAGTTTGTGTGTTCTATTTCTAATTAAGGTAGAACTTCTTAAATCTGTATTTAATTTTAACATGTTATTTACATCAATTTTTTCAGAATTAATTCTCAACAAAGTTAACTAAAATTTTTTGTTTGTTTATTGGTAAATTAACAAAGTTATCATCTTATTCCAAACCAAAAAAATGTATATTCAAACTAAACGTTTACTTGTTTTTATACAGTTTTTCTTAAAGGGAAGTAGAGGTCTGGGACTATTATTCAATTCTTTAGATCAAAAATCATAAGGAAGCACCAAATTTACCTCAAGAGTTTTAGTATGGTATAATTTCACAGAGGTAGCAGAAAGCAAGGCTAAACGTTTCACAAGCTGAAACTCGCTAATGAAGCATTTTCTGCTCTGTTTATATTAAGTTATTTTTTCATTTTTGGTTATATCTTGCGAGATTGCAGTGCAATTTTGTTCCAAATTGGTTGAAATTTGGAATCACTGTGTGTGTATGTGCGCAGGCATGCTCGTTTATCTCTCTGTCCATCCGTGCGTGCGTGTGCAGATGTATGTGTTTATATACGATTAGAATATGTTCAGAGAAACAAATATAAACACAGAAAATACCTATTCTGATGTATATTGTAAAATTCATCCCAACTTTTGGCAGCAGCAGCTTTTAATTTTTCTTGTTTATCATCAGACATTAACTTTGACAATTGTTCATTTACTTTTTGTACAGCCTTTTCTTTTTGTTCTGGATCCCACTGTACATTATCCCTGAAAAAAATTGTACCAAAATGTATTTTTATTTTTTAATAGTTATAATATTTTAAAAATCAATTAAAATAAAATTTAAAAAGTTTAAACCTTTTTTTGTTGTTGAAAATTCTTTACATTTTCATAAGAACTTAAAACTGAAATTTTACCTTATTAATAAATTACTCAACAAAAAAGCAACTAACATCATAAAATACAGAATAATTATTTCTTGTTAATTGAACTCAACAACTCAGCAATTTTCTACCCAACTGTTACATGAAGTTATACTGTAAAAAGTATGTTGAAAATATTTCATCTGTGGCGCTGGAGGCAAAAAATCAAATAAACAAAAAAGATTATTTCAAGTTAGTCTACAATTCTGTACAACTGACACTACACAAACTTAGTGTTGTATTTTGAACTGCCGAGCAACACTAGTTGCTCAGCAATTCCAAAATATTTTAATTCTCTACTAATTCCTACAATCTAATGAAACTGTAACAGGTAGAGAAGCTCTCAGAATAAGAACAGAGGTAAAATGAAGAACGGTTTCTTTTTGAGGGCTGAAACATTAATAAAGCATAATCCGGAAGAAACAACACAGAAATTCTTTCTAGAAAAGCGTAGAACGTGCGCACAATAGAAATCATTATGCTTGAATGAAAAGAATGGTTTGACTACTGCTACTACAGATGGTTCCTATGTTGGGAGGAAAAAGTTGAAATAATGTTCTATGTAGCATTATGATATATAACAAAAATATTAAATTATGAAAACAAAAGTTTTCTTTAAGTCATCTACAAAAAGTAATTTTAAAGGTTCAAACATACTTTACTTCTATAGCAAATATGTATGTTACAGGGAGAGACAAAATATGACTATATTATATTAAGAGAACTTACGGTACTTATGTATTAACGCCACCGCAGCTACAGCTTTATTTTAAAAAAAGTAGTCAATCGGATTTCAGTGGAAAATGAACAGTCTCTTTATTAATTTTAATAAATGGTTATTTATATTTATTTATTTTATAAATATAATTTAACCAAACTTAACCTACGCTCGCTAATTGACTAATTAACACCGTAATTTTTTGAGTATTTATTTAATAAATTCAGTAATTATTGCAATTATTTATTATTTAAATAATCAAAACACTCCTGTTAATTAGTAAAGGTTAGCGAGCGTAGGTTAAGTTTGATTAAATTATATTTATAAAATAAATAAATATAAATAACCATTTATTAAAATTAATAAAGAGACTGTTTTGAATCTATGTTAAACTCTACATCGGCCCATTTTCCACCGAAATACGATTGACTACTTTGTTTTTAAATAAAGCTGTATCTGCGGTGGCCTTAATACGTAAGTACCGAACTTACATTTGATGATGTATCTACTGACATGTTTGTACTTGTTCAATTCATGAATGCGCTGATGGTTGTTGACAAATAACTGCTTCTTTTTATTTGTTTTTATTTATCCAATCTCATAGTGATGGCATGCAAATTAGGTTCCTATTTTTACCACATTTCTGTTTTTTACTCTCCATAGTGGATTTTCCCAGTAACATATTTCATTTGTACGAAATAACTCAAGAAAAAAATACTGTGTTTTTATGTTCCAAAATTACAGTGTTTTATCAGCAAATAAATTATGTAATCGCAGATATGAAGTGGTTTTGAAGATTTTGGAAAATCGAAAATGATGGTGTTACAACAAAACGAATTCCAAGATGACGATCAGTTATATCCAAATACATTGTTGCATGTTTTCAAACTAAATTTGGGCAAAATTATTTTTTTATTTATATACTCGTGAAGTTTTAAAATCTTTTCAGTTAAATTATGTGAACGTGAACTATAAAATAACAACAATACATTTGTAGACTACAGCAATTACCGATGATAGGTATGAGCAAATAAGCTGTATGAGTAAATAAGTAATAATTGGTGGTCATTGGGAATGAAAATCGAAACTAATGAATCTGTTCATTAAAAGAAAATGCGTCAGGAATATACCGTGAAAGCACTGTTTTTGGTGGGATTTAATGTGAAACGCACTAATTTTTTATGTTTGCTCCTTGCTGATAGAAATATGGATTTGTTACTGACAATAATCGTCAATTTCATCGCACTGAGTTCCTTAATTATTTTAGATCAATGGTTGATCTAAAACAGGATACAAAATTTGAACCGTAATTATGTACAAAATATTGTTAAACTTTCAACATTTTATAGATCCAATTACTTGGGCACATATCCAGACTGTTGAAAGGCTGTACGAAATAACAAAAAATAAGCTTCATCAAAAAATATATTAACTATTTATGCAAATTTCTCTAGAGCCATAAAGTAAAGGGTTAGAATCCAATCCACTCCATTCTGGAAGAGATTGCCGTTTTTTGGTTTTTGTAAGAACAATATATATCAGACACTATAACAGACTTTTTATAACTGTCGCATATAATATAAATGATGTAAAAATAAAATAATAATTTTTTAATAATTCATTCATTTAATTAATTATAATAATTATTAATTATTATGTATAAGTTATTATTATTATCAATAAATTAAATATCACAAAAATTCAGTGATAAAAACTGTCAGACCAACTGACAGAAGGATAATGGAAAACAACGATTTTAAATTTAATTTTTCACAGGAAAAAATTGCAATGGACAATCAAAGTAACTTTTACAAAGTAAAAAATAATTATCAAAATTAATGTATTTGGTATAGAGAAGACTAGACAAAAAATGATTTGAAGTGTGAAATTCCTATAAAAATGAGAAATAAAAATGATAACTTACCAGGCATTATGTTGATAAACATCTTTTTTATCAATTAAGAATCTTCCACCAAACTGAGGTCGTTTATCTTCATCAATGCTACTTGTATTAATCTCATTAGCCATTATAAAGCCACTATTTATGCCAATGTTACGATTACTTTTATTTATTATTAATGATACAAATTGTTTTTGCAACATAAAATATGAATAAACAAAAATCTTTTTTTGTAACATATGATTAAAAAATATAAAATTAAATGTTAACATGGATTATCCTAAAGAAAAAAAAACAAAGGTAATTAAGATCAGTACAAAATTATATTTACATGATCCTATTTACATAGGATCATGCAAGGAAGAAAATATGCTACTCCATGAAAAATAAAATATTGTTCCTGTGTTTACATGAAAGAATCAATTCTTTTTTCTTTTATTTAATTAAATTACAATCATATGAAATTATTTTTCACTCCTTTTTTTTTTTAGTCTTCAAATGACTCAAACCAGTCAAATGACTCATTTGACTGGTTTGATGCAGCTCTCCAAGATTCCCTATCTAGTGCTAGTCGTTTCATTTAGGTATACCTCTTACATCCTACATCCCTAACAATTTGTTTTATATATTTCAAACGTTGCCTGCCTACACAATTTTTTCCTTATACCTGTCCTTCCAATATTAAAGCGACTATTCCAGGATGCCTTAATATGTGGCCTATAAGTCTGTCTCTTCTCTTAACTATATTTTTCCAAATGCTTTTTTCTTCATTTATTTTCCGCAACACCTCTTCATTTGTCACTTTATCCATCCATCTGAATTTTAACATTCTCCTACAGCACCGCATTTCAAAAGCTTCTAATCTTTTCTTCTCAGATACTCCGATCGTCCAAGTTTCACTTCCATATAAAACGACACTCCAAACAAATACTTTCAAAAATAACTTCCTGACATTTAAATTAATTTTTGATGGAAAGAAATTATATTTCTGACTGAAGGTTCGTTTCGCCTGTGCTATTCAGCATTTTATATCGCTCCTGCTTCGTCCATCTTTAGTAATTCTACTTCCCAAATAACAACATTCTTCTACCTCTATAATCTTTTCCCCTTCCATTTTCACATTCAGTGGTCCATCTTTGTTATTTCTACTACATTTCATTACTTTCATTTTGTTCCTGTTTATTTTCATGCAGTAGTTGTTGCATAGGACTTCATCCATGCCGCATTCATTGTTTCTTCTAAATCCTTCTTACTCTCGGCTAGAATTACTATATCATCAGCAAATCGTATCATATTTATCTTTACACCTTGTACTGTTTACTCCTGATTAATTTATAATTTTTTCAGAAACAAATTCTTATCATGAGCAAGAAATGCATTTCAAAATTCTCATAAACATTTCATATGTTATTTAATAAGATTATTATTTTGCTTTAATAATTCCAGTAAACCTTTTGCAAAGTATTTTCTAGATGATTAAAATTCAAAAAAACCTTTTACCTAATTTGGACCAGTGTAAATTTAAAATTCAAAATAATATTTAGCACAAAAGTTTTACTTTAATCAACTAATACAAAATACTTTGGCTTAACAAAATGAAACCAATCTATGGGATCTAACACAACATAATGGGAACTACAATTCTCAAGTAATAAATCAATTTTGTTTCTTAATAAATATTCGGTGCTCTTTAAATTTAAAATATTCTTTCAGTCACATAGCTGCCAAAACATACAAAATTAATACTTATTAAAAATATAATACTTCCTAGTTTTAATATAGATTACTGCATCTAAGAAAAATAATTTAAACTTTTCAAATACTGTATATAAAAATCTCTAACAATAAACTAAAATATAATGTACAATACATATAAAACTTTATGATTAATAAAAAATAATATTCAAGAAATATATACACTTACCTTTACTGAACTGTAACATTTTTTTAAAAAACATAAACAAGTAGAAAAATTGCCTCCAGTGGTAAGTTTTCAAAAATAAACTTCACCTTAATTTATATTTCGACAAAAAAATTAATACCTGCATTATTTCAGATGTAGTCTAACTCATTTACTAATTATTCTGTTTGCTTTTTTGTACATTTACTTAACTTATGTAAGAATAACCTCAAAAAATTAACAAACAAACACATTAATAAACGCAACGATAATCCGACTTCCGAACTGCAACGACACATGCGATATGAGTCAAGATACAGTAAAATTAGATCATGCGACACTAGTTTCGATTAAAGGAACTAGTTACGTTAGTAAAGCGCATTTTACAAAGTAAAAAATGTTTAATTCGCGATGAAAAAAATTGCATATTTTTATTTTTATTTTTGTATTTATAATAAAATTCACAATAAAAAAATAACTCAATCTTTTAAAGTAAATTTTTATTTCTTGATATTAGTACAATTATAAATTTTACTAACGGAGTATGTAAAATAAATCATTCTAACAATGTCTTCTTCAGTTGATCAATTTTATATATATATATATATATATATAGAGAGAGAGAGAGAGAGAGAGAGAGAGAGTTTAAATGAACACAACTGAAAATTTGATAAAAAAATTATAAAACTGAACTTCACAAATTTTACCTTTCACTTATTCTCCTTCCCTTTTCACTTTCCAACTTCTCCCTCAACCCCTCTCCCAGTTTCCTTTTTATCCTTTCCCGTTTTCACCTTTTCCCCGTGTGTAAATTGGTCCATTAGTTATTTGGTCTTCAGCGGACACACATAATTACAAGCCTTTTATATATATATAGAATAAAAAAGTCTGTTTGTTTGTTTCATAAATATCTCGACACCGACCCCACCTAGCGGGTATAGTATTTGTAAAAATATTTCTTTTCACGTAACTAATATTCATACTCTGAATATGAACCAAATCGGTCCATAAATATAATTTTTCTAAATATCTCAATCCCACTGCCGTCTAGCGGGTTCATTTTTTGCAGGGATAATTCTTTCTTCCCATGTAAGTAACATGTATTCTGAATATGAGGCAAATCGGACCATAAATACAATTTTTCAAAATATCTGAACGCCAGCGCCACCTAGCGGCTCCAAACTAATTCAGAAACCTTCCCTGGCATGCGTCCAACCATTCACCAAAGTATCATCGCTATTGGATGAATGGTTTAGGAAAGCATAAGAGACATACAGACAGACAGACATTCATTTTTATATATATAGATAAACTTTGAAAGTGTTATCTCTGTATTTTTTTTCTACGAATTATATTCATACCATTCTACATTCTAAGTTTTATGTTTATTACCCATTTAACATCGTTATTTTGCACCAAAAATAAAATAATATGTTTTCTGACATCAATCTGTAGTCTTTTATACCCAAATTTCTCGAAAACTATTAATAATACAGTTTTGGGATATAAATTTTTTTTCAAAATTTTCATATAAAACCACTAAATTTAGGTTCCAACAATTATCATCCGTCTTAATTTTACTGAAAACAAGAAATCTTTCACCAACCATCACATTTTAACAAAGCTTTTCTTTTATTTTCACCAATAAAACATGTAATGAAAATATGTTACATTCTTTGTGAATGAATTCCTCTGTATCTACGAGATACGCGAGGTCCAATTAGCTCTAGTCAAGAGTAACTTTTTTTTTGAGGAAATATATGACTACATATATATATAAATACAGGACTACCTACAAAGTAGGTAGTCCTGTTGAACAGAATGAACATATCACTCATAAGGCTTAACATTAATTGTATTTTGAGAATGTGCAAATAGTATATTTTGGGCTCAATGAAGGAAAACCCACCGGGTTGGTCTAGTGGTTAACACGTCTTCCCAAATCAGCTGATTTGGAAGTCGAGAGTTACAGCGTTCAAGTCCTAGTAAAGCCAGTTATTTTACACGGATTTGAATACTAGATCGTGGATACCGGTGTTCTTTGCTGGTTGGGTTTCAATTAACCACACATCTCAGGAATGGTCGAACTGAGAATGTACAAGACTACACTTCATTTACACTCATACATATCATCCTCATTCATCCTCTGAAGAATTATCTAAATGGTAGTTACCGGAGAGGCAAAACAGGAAAAAGAAAAAAGAAAAGGGGCTCAATGAAAGAAAAAACAGGAAATGATTCAGCTTCCCCTCATAATCCTTACATGGAATACTTATTATTCTTAAGAATGGTAATACTGTTTTAATTTGTCACTCACCCTAATTACCTGTGACTTTTAATGATATGTACTCAAGATATAAATGTTTTCATACTTATTCTACTCATAATAAAGAAATAAAAGTTTGTTTTTTTTTATTAACAAATTTTAAATAGAGAAAATGATTCTAATTTAAACAATTATTTTTTTCATAGTACTCATCACCAAATACATTCATTTTTAGATTTTGACGATTCCTTTTGAATTTCTAAAAAGGAATTTCTCTGATGATCATATTGCAGTTTTTTTTCATATTGTAACTTAAGCAAAAGAAATTAAAAAAATATAATGAAACATCATTGATTACAAAGCTAATTTTAAGCTTTTTTTTGCTTTTGGTCATTCATTAATTAGTTATCATAATTAATAAAATGTAATAGTGAGGCTTAATATCATTTTGATAGTCAAGGATTTTCACATGAAAATGTAAAACAATTAATATAAAAATTTAAGGTAATAAATAATACATATTTTCACAAACACTAATCTTAGTTCACACTTGGTAATAGTCTCATTTTATTATTTTTCAATATTCATTTGTCATTTTTGCATAAGACATTAATTTTTCATTTAAATGACTTTTTTCAAATGAGTAATAATTTTTATGAGCTTATTTTAAATAAACATAGCATTTAAACTCATCGTCAAAAATACAAAAAAAGGTGTCGGTGACGGGAGGAGGAAAAATGGTATAGAAAAAAAATATTTTGTAATTTTTTTATTTTTAAAAAAATTTATAATTTACAATTACATTACTTTACTTAATTATAAAAAGAAAATAAAATACATAAATTTAAATATTAACGAAAATTAACCCGGCTAAAAAACCCACACACATAACAACACAAAATTTTATTCATTTTTTTTTTTATTTTTTAACAGATAAAAGCCATTTTTCATATTTCACTTTTTTACATTAATATAATTTAAACATCTAATAATTAAATGACGACAATACTAAGTACTAACTACTACACACAATTTTTTTTTTACATTTTTAAAACTTTTTTCAAATTTTATTTTTAATTTAATAATAGTAATAAATAAATTTAATTTATTTACTTATATCTAAGGGACATTCACAAATTAAACATATAAGAAAACTTGTTTTTTTCATTCTCAGATCAATATTATGAATCCATCCATACATTCGACGATTTAACATACATTGCGAAATACAAAAAAAAAAATTAATAGTACAACAAACATTTCATTTTCCACTTTTCAAGCTTTTTTTATTTTTAATATTTTTTTAATTATATCTACATACCTATCTAGTTTTTTATCTAATAACCTATTTAATCGATCTAGGCTACAAGTAAAGAATTTTTTCTTAAAATTAATTTTTTAATTTTTATTCAAAAAAGAATGACTGTTCCCTATATATATATATATATATATATATATATGAAATTACTACAGAAAAAATAGAATTCAGATTAATTAATTAAACATTCATTAAAAAATCTCCAATGCAACATGAAGTTAATTTTTGTTTTAATATAAAATTTTAACAGCATGTTATCTCTACTGTATAATGTGGGCAGAGGATATCTCTGTACTTTATTTAAAGCAGTCAAGTTCAAATCATAATCCATGGAATAGTATTTTTCATACATAACAAATTTCCTTATCTTAAATATTAGAATTAGGAAGGACTGCCAGTTATAAAAATTTAGTTAAATCTCCCTTGCCTAAACCTAGAAAAGATGAGTATTAATAAAACAATGAAAATGATTTTAAATAATATTAATTGTTAATTAATATATGATTATTTTTGGTAGACTTTTTATAAGTTGTTACATTCACAATTCAATGCAACTTTGATTACTTCCAACTTGTAGAGATTTTCAAACAGAAGAAAATAATTTTTTTTTACTCTCTTTAATTTAAAATAAAACTCCCAATGATATAAGAAAAAGGTTTCCTCTTTTGAGAATTCAGGTAATGTAAATACTAAAAAGTTATTTAATGATGAAAGAAAATATCTAGAGAAATTTTTAGAATAAAAGTTTAAAATATAACTTCTATTAATCCAAAGGTAATGAAAATAAATCAATGGAATTAGCCAATTATAATGAAAAATAGTCCTAAAAACTCTTGATAAAACTCTCTAGCATAAATGGAAACAATGAGCTGGATCATCCAATTTAATGGAAAAGTAGACATGGAATAATTTAAGATAGCCAAAAAAACAAAGCCCATCAGAAATGAAAATTTAACTGAAGCATTACGATATTATCTAAACTTCAACATTTTTCAAAGAACAGAAGAAAAATTCTCATCAGTCATGAGCAAATTTCTACCCTATATAAGCAAAGACTTTTCAGTTAATATAAATACAAAACTTTCAAGAATTAATCATTAATGTAACATCAAGCGTGAAAATTAGAAAGACAGTTTACCTTAAAAAAAAATTCTAATCAGATGTCAACTATCTCAACTAATCAAGTTCAATTCAAGTCATTCGCAAACATTAACTAAATAACTCAAATCTAGTGAACTAATTATGTTGATAAATGTCACATCCTCCTACTTAATTTAATAAAGAGGTACAGAGATGAATCAGTTATAAACTGTAGTATTAGTTTTTTATTAATCATATTAGTTGTCAATACTCATTTATCTCCTTATTAATTGCATCATTTAACCCAAAAAATAAATTTTGGTGGGACAAGATGAAATTATACATAATTTAAAATGTACTTTAAGGAGAATATTTAAAAATTAACTAAATAGTAATTAATCATCCATCTTCTGAGCCAAAGTTAATAATTTTGTAAATGTAACTTATAACTTTTGTAAAAGCCAACTGTCCTAAATGAATTATACAGTCGTCTAAGTGAAAAATGCTAAATGGGAATTACGCCCACAATGCTTCAATTTAGTAAAATTGATGATGTTATAAATTGAATCACCATAATACTAAAGTATGATGAATTATATAATTTTCTATTATATTAATTTGATTTATAAATATTACAGAAATTATAAATGTTAAGACATGCTAGTTTTATTTATTATTACTTTTTACAATAAATATCTGAATTCTATTTCATATTATCCAATGGTTCCTATACATTATACAAATAGTTTTTAACTCATCAATAAATTATAAATCAAATTGGATATATCAAGAGACATATCAAGTTTAATTAGTAATAATATTCTTACAAAAATTACATTCTAAAAATTTATTTTAATATCTAAAAATATTCTAAAATCTACAAAGACTAAAAATCTACAAATTACTTATCGTACTTATTTAGATTTATTTTTTCATCATCAAAGATAATCATACATTTTTTTTAAATTTTAATCTTAAATATACTAAATAATTCATCAGCATTGTTTTTTTTAAACCTCCATAACTATAACTTTATAATAATAATAATTATAAACTAGATTTTTTTTTAAGTTTTATTTATTTGAAATTATATTTCATATTAATACTACGCACTACGTTTATTTTACATAAATAATCTTAATTTAATTAATAAATTACAAATATAAAAAAAATGTTTATATTTGTAATGTAATAATTACATATATTTTTACATAACATAACACTGTACGTACATACATAACATGTAATGTAAAGTAATTAGGTTATGTAACATGAACAACATAACTCAGAAAATGTTAGATAATTCTTAGGTAATGTTACATAACATATCTTAAATCAAAAAGTAATTCCTAAGTTGTATGTAACATAACCTAACAATTATTTTAGGTTATGTTACATAATATAACCTAAAAATGTATAACAAACAAAATTATTATGTTGTTACATAACAAAATTTAACACACACGTACAAATTTATTTCTAATCTAAATTTAAATCCTTATATTATTAATGAAACAATTACATTAAATTACATTTACATTAAATAACTTAACAAAATACTTTTCGTTTCAATTTTTATTTTAAGTTTTTTCATCTTTCTTTCTTCTAGACCTATATTTTAAAAATATAATTAGCATAGCTAATACAAGACAAAAATAATTATTTAATTAATAATAAAGTATTTTATATAGTATTAAAAAGTTTGCACAAATGATTAAATCTATTTTTTTTTTTATTATTTATTATAATTTTATTTTAAATTTTTTACTAAACACTACATTTCAACAATACACTTTTTCATCAGTAGTAATACCATTTTACAATTAATTTATAAGTTTTTTTTTAATGTAATTAAATCTTTACATTCTGTTATCGGTCACCAATCACTGTTTTTTCCTTTTTAGTTTTCTTCATCCTTTGACTTCTTCAATTTTTATGAAAAAACTAACTATACAATATCTGAATAACTTATTCAAAATGTTCTTACCTTATATTATACATAATAATAATAATTATTATTTTATTATAAAATAAATACAATATTTACAAACAACAAAATAAAAAAATGAAATATATATCCTAAAAAAAAAATTAATGGGACTAGGCTCCAAAAAAATAAATATTTTTACAGATTTCGTCATTATTAGATATAATATTTCGTCCAGTTATTTCAATTATGAAAATGATGTTAATACAATTATCATTAAAATAAAAAGTAACATATAAAATGAAATATAGAAATTACAGTACAATATAGTAATTGATTATTAATAAAGAATTAGGAGAATTACATATTTTTTTTACATATCAACACATAGATTTGTTACAGTCTAAACAACATAAGTGAATGAATTTTTTTAATATAATTTATTATAAGGCGTATGCTGGCTGTTTTCTTATTTCATTAACACTTCTAAAATATAAAAGGAAAAAAATATAAATAAAACAATTTTTAAAAAAAATTAAAATCAAAAGTATTGTAAATATTGAATTATTATATGTTGCTCAAGGTATGATAATAGTATGTTAAATAACAAACGGAATTCTTAAATTGTTTTTTTTTTTTTTAAATATATATATTATAATCAATTTTCTGGAACATGAATTAATATTGACAGCTAACTTTTTTTTGACAGCAACCGAAATGTTAAATGATTATTAATTGCATCACTGACTATCCTCTGAAAACCTGGAAAGTTCACTTTAATAAATATCTAACCATGGAATCAAAAAAGTAAAATTCACATCTATGAAGATAACTTTATGCATATAACTTTTACTTCAAACAAGAAAACATTAACACAAAATGGTAAAAACTTTCCATAATTAGAGTAATTAAACAATTCAGTATATAATAATTTACGAAAAAAGTTCAGATAAAATAAAAATAATGTAAAATGGAACTATATCAGTTATTTTCACAAGTTGGCAAAAATAAAACACATTCTTCCTTAGAAAATAAAATTCTAATCTAAAAAATAATAATGAAATTGATCATAAACTTGATGTTTCTTACGTTACATTTAACATAACTATTAAATGAGCAACATTTAATATTATAGATCAGTGGTTTCTAAACTGTGGAATACATCTTCCTATTTAAGAATACGTTGTAAATAAAAGTTGAATGCTTAAAAATTATTTTGTAACTTTATTTTTATCAAAATTTTTTTTGTGAATTTCAGTATGAGTAGACTAATTTGAAGTATCCAACACAAGCATTTACATGTTACCAATGTATCATTAAAGGAATGTGTCAGTTTAACATGTTTTTCTTTTTTGCTGTTTATATTTTATACTGTCCGATGACTTTCTAGTTCAAATTAATTCAATCAAAAATATTTCAGATATTGAAATTAATATAACAGACGTACGTGGAAGTTTCAGAAATGAAAAATAAACATCTGATTTGGCATATATATATATATACTGTTATAAATAAATTAACAGTGTTACTCAAAGGATGCCTGTATTCTCGATCAAGAGTTATAAGATAGTAACCAGTTCCTTTTTTATTAATAAAAAACCATTATATTAGCCAGATAAAGTAATAATTAATTCTGCCAAAGCCAATCTGAAACCCATGTTGAAAAAGAAGGAAGGTTTGGTATTTTGAGTCTTATTGAGCACATTGATGTCTAGTTGAGATTTAATCTTTATATAACCACCAAATCATACTTCTATTGAGGATAGGCGAAGCTGAGTTTCAGCCCTTAAAACTGAAACATCTAGGCTAAGGGAAGGAAATTCCAGACAGAAAAATCATGGCCCTCCAGGATGGGGATGGAAATTTTGAAAAAAGTGATTGTTGTGAAACCAAAGGAGTGTAAGTCCCTACACGAGCTGTAGTGCCAAGGAGTAAATATGCAAGCAAAGTAATAATAATTATGGAGAATTTATTATATCGTAATTGTATTTTCATTATCAAATAGACAGTTGAAGAGATCAATTATGTTGATTTTTTTTTTAAGATTAATATCTTAACTTCAATAACTACTGGTTATTAAAAATAAAAGTATATTTTGCACAAAAAAAATCTGTAATAATTGATAAAAGAAATTATGATAATAATTTACATAAAATAGTTACGAAACCACTGCGATTTACGATTGAAATATACAATTAAAACAATAAAAAAATTATAAAATCAAAACCACTACATATATTACATTAAACGTAAGAGGCACTTACCAACTGTAGTGCTTTTGTACTCAATACTTCATCATCAGTAGTTAAAATTATAAATTACACGTAAAAAATACCCACATACAGTCCTTTGTTGTTTACCACTAACACCTTTATTTCATATCATGGTATCATGACAAAGAGTAATACTTTTCATTGAAATATTATGATACTAAGATAAGTTATAAGTTCTACAAATTTATATAACGAACCATTGTATTCTGTTTGTTTATTATTATTTTTAAATTCACTGAAATAATATCTTACAAGAATATGAATTTTTCTATTAATATTTATCTCTCTCTCTCTCTCTCTCTCTCTATATATATATATATATATATATATATATATGTTACAGTCAAAGGCTGATTTACAGTCATTCCTGGGTTTGACTAGTCAAACTAGCAGATTGACTAAGCTTCGTAGTCAAAGCTGAAAACAGACTTCCTCTTTCGGCCTTTGGCTAAAATGCTTTTAGGCAATCCTAGGAGCAACCAAATCGACCAGTCAAAGTTGAAAACTCATCAGACAATCAGCTTTGTCATTAAATACTTAACTAACAATGTGTTTTTTTGTCTTAATTTCACATGTTTTATTGTTGAATCAATAATTTTTTTTTATTTCATAGATCTCCTGGTATAAAATGAAAAGAATAAATGTAAAAATTGGCCTTTGACTGTAACAAATAGAACAAACTAAATTCTGCCTTTAAAATTCCTAATAAAATGTAATCGACCGATTAAAGCTTGCCTTTATGTTAGCCAATAGAGGAAAATTTTGGGCAACATTCACTCTACATTATTTCTGGTGGCAGATATAAGAGTGAATGTTATATTCCCAAAAAAAACAGCTGATTATTTTTACTTGGACTTGAAGCTCAGACTGCTGTGATGAAGCAAACATCTCAAAATAAATTTCCTACGGTTGAGACTGGAAAAACCGTTACTATTCCTATCCCGAGTGTCGACAGGGGTAAAGGAGATGCTTGAAACATCCTCGGTGTAGTTTTAGAGAAAACAGAAGAAGGTTTTTATTAGCTGGGTACCAAACGAGGAAATATCAACACACTTTTCACAAAGATCCAATTCCAGGAATGCATAGAGTCCATCATTAATATTAGTGTTGTGCCTGATATTGAATTATCATTAAGAGAAACAAGTACCAAGGATTCAATGCTCGGAGGTCAGGGATTCATAAAATGTAATTGCAATAAAAGATACAATTCTAAAATGTGCAAATGCAAAAGATTAAATGTTTTGTGCAACTCAAAATGTCATAAAGCGACTACTTGTAACAATAAGTAGAGTTCAGCATCCTAACTGTTGACAGTTTGCCTTTCAGTTAATATCCACAATTAGTTTGTTATTTCTTCGAAATGTAAGTCGATTGTACTAACACAGAAACAAAATTTTCGTCAAATAAATCAGATACTAACAATTTTTTACATTTATTCTTTTCATTTTATACCAGGAGATCTATGAAATAAAAAAAACATTATTGATTCAACAATAAAACATGTGAAATTAAGACAAAAAAACACATAGTCAGTTAAGTATTTAATGACAAAACTTATTGTCTGATGAGTTTTCAACTTTGACTGGTCGATTTGGTCGCTCCCAGGATTGCCTAAAAGCATTTTAGCCAAAGGCCGAAAGAGAAAGTCTGTTTTCAGCTTTGACTACAAAGCTTAGTCAATCTGCAATGAATGACTGTAAATTGGCCTTTGACTATAACATATATATAAAATCATAAAAGAATCTTCTCGGTTGTTTGTGTAGACAAAAAATATTTTATTTTATAATTCTTTAAATAATACAATCATTTAATAATATTATAATACAAAAACAAACACAAAAATACAAAAAAAAAAATAATTCAACAAGTTGTACTTGAAAAAGTTAGCTTCATATTTGGAGCGAAACATTGTTTAATTTTTTATGTTTATTTTTATATTATAATAATACTAAACGGATGTATTACCTAAAGAATTTAATTTAATATGGATATGCCAAAAATTTTTAATTTATTATTAATTCCATTATTTTGAGAAATATTTTATAGGTTTACCTGTTTTATATGAATTGTTATGTTTATTTTTAAGAAATATACTTGTTTTGGTATTTAAATGTAATATTTTTTATAGATAAATTAGTTTTTTTTTAGAGTTATCACTATTACTATTAACTGTGATTTTAAGTGTGTTTTTTTCAAATATATAACTGTTGTTTACATAATTTATCGATGAAATTATTGTTATAACTATTTATATTTGGTTTTAATAGTAAATGACAAAGCACTACGCATGGACATTTTTTATGTATAATTTATATTCATAATTTTAATACTGAAGATGAAGTATTGACTTCGAAAGTGCTACAATTGGTAAATGTCTCTTTTTTAATGTACTGTATTTGGTACGTTTGATTTTATTATTGTTTAGATTATATTAATTTTAATGTATATATAAAATAAAAATTATTTTACAAAGCATAAAAATTAATGATTACATAAATATTAAACAACAAAAAAATACAGACACCTGCATTATTATATTATATATATATATATATAAAATTGGTAACAACAATAAAAAAAAAATAAATAAAAATATTTTTTGTTTGGTTT
Organism: Lycorma delicatula; assembly: GCF_047948215.1. Classification (NCBI taxonomy): domain Eukaryota; kingdom Metazoa; phylum Arthropoda; class Insecta; order Hemiptera; family Fulgoridae; genus Lycorma; species Lycorma delicatula. The sequence goes on along the minus strand of NC_134467.1, from coordinate 37,737,112 downwards.
AATTTTATGATTATTTTTTTTATAATAGTAATAAGAATAAGAAATACTGATAAAAAACAGAGAATATAAAAATAGGGATGTATTTATTTAATAATTTACAAATTTATAATAATAATTAATAATATAAGAAATAAAATTATCAAAATTAAGTTTTCTTTTCATCACTACAAACTAATTGATATTATTTAATTAAATATGTGTTTATAATAATAGTAATAATAATAATGATAATAATATTAAAAGTGAAGTCTATTGCACCTTTAAAATAATTGATAATAATAGATTTATATTAAATATTATCTATAATACATTCTTAACATACTTTTTATTATTTTCTTTGGCACTTCATTCTGGAACTTTTTTAACGTTTTTTACGATTAACAATATTAATTAATAATAAATAAATAAATATGTATGCTAAAATACATTAATATGTATAATACATTTAATATTAGTTAAAATAATAAATAGACACATATTTTTGTTATGGTTAATATATAGACATACATACAATAAATCGGTGTAATATGATCAAAATTTCATTACTTATTACATACATTTATATTTAAATGTTTTTTTTTTAAATGTTAATTTAATTACTGTATATATAATTATAAACAAAAAAATAAATAAATAATTAATATGATGAAATATAAAATATATTGATAAATAAATTAATACAAAATTAAAATTTTTGATAGAACAAACCAAACCTAACTATAACAGAATGTTTTCTGTTATCTTTACAATCATTCTCAGTGTTTCAGTAGTATTTAATAAACATTTTGATTTGGTTTGTTGTGTGATATAGTTGTAAATAGAAGCAGCATTATCTGATGACATCAGATGTTGGTAATTCATAAAACTGGTACAGCTATTCTCCAGAATAACAAGGATTCCATGAAAATTACACGCACTAAAATGCAAATGAAATTCAGCCCTATAAATACTAAGTATTTAGCCCTAACATCATTATTCAGAGAGAATAATGACTGATGTCATATCTTAGATAGTTTAAATACAATAAAAGCGTAAGAAAAACCTGAACTAACAGTGTATATCTAAATCAAATTAAATGTTTTTTTTTCTGCAGGATACAGCGTGTTTTGTTCATTGTTTCTATTCTATAAGAAAGAAGAAAATAAAAAAAAAAGAAGTTATTTTATCAAATTTATGTAAAATCAATGTATTCAAATGTAGTTCAATTTAATAACTTACATCGTGGGCCAATATTATTAACCTGTACTGACTCGAGGACCTTAATCCAACACGAATAATTTAATCAAATATATAACAATTTATACTGTCATCCTGAATATATATATATATATATATATATATCAATACACATTCCTTTTAATTTACAGAAGATTTAAAAATTGTTTTTACAACTTATTTTTTATGTGACTGTATAAACCTCTCCTGTATAATAATTTATTAAGTAACAGTTATACTACTTACTTAAAAAAGTTTAATTTGAGAAGAAAACTGAGATACGTCCATTTAGTTTAGAAAATTCTTAATCTGTTTTGTAATCATAAAATTCAGTTATGTGGTGTTTAATATTTCATTTTATATTTTAATTCGTTTTGCATTTATTTTATTAAGAATGAAAAAATAAATAATTTTTTTTTTTTGAGTCTACCGGCCATAAAAATCTTTGAGGCAGGATGTATTGCAACCATGGGTTGAATACCAATAAATTAAATTGTTTGTTAATTTGCTTAGAAAAAAATAGTTGAAAAATTAATTTTCAACGTTTTATGTTCTGTTGATATTATGATGACATAGGGAAAAAGGCATAATTTAGAAATCATTTAATTTAAGAATATTTAAACAATAAAAATTGTTTCTATCAGTAAACAAATCATTAAAATACATTTTTAAATAAATGTATTTATAAAAAAATTACATTTTTTAATTACATATATATATTTTTTTTTCATGGGAAGGTTTTTATTTTACTTAAATACATATTATTATTACATGAACATTTTTATTTATTTTAAAACAACTACAGATATATCATAAACACAGAATAACAATTTTTACAAATAATAAAGTATAAAAATATATAAGTTCATTTTTTTTTTTAAATGAGGGAATTTAAAAGAATAATTACATTTTTAACATTTTATTTTTAATATATTTATAAACAAAAATATTTTTTGAATATAATATAGTTTGGCAGTGAAATATTTATTATTAAAAAATAAGATGTTTAAATAGATTAAATTTTAATAAGATAATAATTTATTTAATAAGTTAGGTTAGGTTTTAATAGGTTCAGTAAGTAAAAAAAAAGTGAAAACTAATAATAATTTAAAAAAAAAAACTACATGCAATATGGATTAACAGATCTTTTACATTACATGAAAAATACTAAATATGATTGATTATACAGTAATGATATATTTTCCAATAATGTTAAAAAACGCTTTCAATTAGGTCTTAGTTTTTTAAATTTATTTTTATTAAATTATCTATTATGAAACATTAAGAGGGAAGACTTAGTTTTCCTTTTTTTATTTATTTAAAAAACACCAATGAATTTAGAATCTATCAATGAATAATAATACATTTCTTATATAATAAATTTATATGTAAATTGATAAATATGTACGCGTAAATATATATATATATATATTTTAAGAGAAAAAAAAGCTGTAATATAATATGTATATTGATGTAAATGTATGATATATACAATGATATATGAATAAAAAGAAAAATTATACAGGTCATGAGGTGAACAGAAAAACATAATAAGCGAAAATAAAGCAACATTAAATGACAAAGATCTTCTACAACTTATTTGGAAGCTAAAAGTAATTAATTAGTACAAACACCGTACTTACATATACAAAATATGCTTAAAATGTCTTTTGGTATTTTTTCCATTACCTGAAACTGATTGTCACAAAACCAATATTAATATTGAATAGAATCCAATATTCTTTATTCTGAATAAATTCAAAACTGATAACATAACAGTTTTTTAATTATAAATAAAAAATTTATCACTTGAAATTTGTAAATGACAAATTCATTTATAATTTGTTTTAGATTTTTCTAGCCATTAAAAATAATTCAAAATATTTAAATTTTTAAAGGGCAGCGTAATTCAAATTTTATAAAATATTAAACGAGATTTATACATTTTTCAAACAAAAAAATTAATAGGTACTGACATGAATTACTTATTTTTGAAATTTAACATAAACGTAATTATTATATTTTTGTAAAAATGTTACGATAAAATACATATTACGAGTACATAACTAACATTTATTTATAGGATATCACTAACTGTTTCAATTACAAATCACAACACTTACTAACATAATATTAATGGTCTACCTATGTAGCTGCATTAATTGTATACATAAAGTCTATAAAAAATGTAGGACATTAAAGCTGAACCGTGCTGTTGAATAATACATAACTATTAATTAATAATTTAACAAACCTCATAACCTGTAAAACATAATCTGGAAATGTGTATATTATTTTAATGTTATTTTTAACTTGTAGGATGAACGAATTATATTATTTAAATATGTTTAGTAACATTTAAAATGTGTGAGTGTGTGTAAATAAAGTAACATAGAAATGAAACTATTCTTTCAACAATAAAGAATTTAAAAACTTATTAAGATAACCAGTGTCATTTATATATTTTTATGTCCACTGTACTCTATATATATTTTATAAGGTTTAAGGTTTATAAGGTTTAATTTATAAATTGCAATCAGTAATATATTATGAATTTCAATGGAAGAATTAATCATAAAAAAAGGTTTGGTTAGATGTAGTTAGTCATACATATATTTCTGGGAACCTTACAAGTGAAACTGCAGTATCTCCTCAAATAAATTAAGTTATGAAATATGATTACATTATTTGATAAGCTCTTAACGATAAATGTTTTACGTCATTTGAGTTTTTCCTACAATTGCTAAGAATAAAAAACAATTATATTCTTGTTTTATTTTAGAACATTAAAAATTCTCATTTTCTAGTTCTATTGTTAAAAATAACCTAAATCTGAATATATGTATTAATGTCTATGAACATGTTCTGTTTTAGTAACATTTAAAAGAATAGAGAATTAAAGTGACAGTGGTTTTAACGTAAATAACTAAAAAAATAATAAAAATATTAAATAACACAAATGCAAATCATTCACAGTAATTAAAAAACATGAAAATGTTATAGCCCCAGTTATCTTTATAAAAGAAAATATAACTATTAATATATTATTTATAAAAATACATAATCATTTATGCCGTACTGAGAAGGAAGGTTTAATTTAAAATAATTAAATACAGAAGGAAATAATAAAGCAAAGAACTGAGTACAGATATTTCAATGACAAGAGTCAATGACAAAGAGTAGAAAAATCATATGATGTTTACGACTGAAATTTACATTAAATGAGATGTATCATGATAAATTATTTATATATTTCACATAAAAAACTGGATAATATTTTTTAGAGTAATTATTAATAATCATAATAATATAAATATTGTGAATTAATTTTATATATAACTAACACCATTATGGTATTTAATTTTTATACATAAATTTATTTATTTTAACAACTTTTTTCAACTTTTTAAATATCGATAACGTTACTCAACAAAAGATATGATATTTACTTAATTATTTATTCAAATTTTCCAACATTAAAAAAGTTTTTCTATTATATAGTATACATAATATAATTAATAATAATATAATATGAATAAAAATATTGAAGGCGCAGTTTTTTTTTTTTTTTTTTATTTATAATAATTCAATATAAAGATGCAATAGACGTCATTTTTTGTTTTGTGGTTAATCTTTAGTTAATTCTTTATGAAAAGATTTCCATTAAAAATTGTTATAATGTATACACGTAACAATATTTATTATTAGCATTATTAATAATAATAATTTTTTTTATATTTTTGTACTATCCTAAGCCCATTATTTATTTATTTATTTAAAAAAAAAAAAGTATTAATTTACCAGACCCATATTTCAACAAAAACGCAGAGCCTGTTCTGCATAACTCAAATACTTAACTAGTATGTAACTATTATAAAACCAAAGATAAAATTATATAGTAAAAATTTTACACCATATTGCAACAAATTGTGCAAGAATCTTATTTGTTATTTTTATTATGATTTGAACAAATTTTCATAAGTATATTAATGAAGAAGATAAATCAGATGAAATGACTGTTACAAAATATCAGACTTGCTGGGAATCAAAACTAAAACCAGCTATTCCTTAGCCTAGTATGATGAAAATGTTATTGTGTTTGATTCCTATTTTAGCAAGAATAGGTTAATCAGCCAATTACAGTTACTTATGAAAGATGAAGTTTGTGGATCAACACTTTTATATTTTTTCTGTTTTTACATAAGAAAATTAAAAAAAAATTGTTTAAATAAATAAATAAAAACAAAAATATTGGATATCTGTTCACAGTACTTTATCTAAGTGTCTTATAAACTTATAACTTGACTATCGTTAGATATGATGTAAGATTTTGATAGCAATTTTATTTTCCCCCATCTAGTTGTTGATAAAGTAAAACAAAATCCAGTTTTTAACTTGAGTTTTCCACATTTCACTTGTTTATGATCATACACATTTTATGAAATCTTTTAAAAAGATAAATAATTATCACTTTGTTATGTAGAATAACAAAATTTTAAAATAATAGTTCTAGTTATTAGAGGAGCAGTGAGGGGGAGAATGGCCAAGCCAAGTATTATTAAAGGACTGAATATAGTGAATACCAGAAGTAACTAACTTGGTTATGACATATACCGTTCATTGGGCGGTATTCTATGTTCACACTGCAACTAACTATTCATTAAATTTCTTTTAACAATCACTTTGTTAAATTCAATACAAAAACTAAGCAGCTTTAAAAACATTTCATATATTTTGATAGATTTTTCATACTACATATATTTAAGTTATACAAATAATTTCCTCTAATCCTTACTAATGAATAAATTGTACACTCGAGTATAAATGAAGAGTAAAAAAATTATGAATGGTAATTTTAGGCTCCTGTACAAAAAGTTGAAATGTGGTAGTTAATAGAAAACTCCATAACAAATATCTACTTCCCAATAACATATAAAATCGTCTTAAAAAAATTAAATATAATTAAATTTACTTAATTTTTTTATTATTAAAATATAACAAAAAATTGAGCAAGATAATACAAAAATATAATTTTTTTTCTTTCAACATTTAAATACAAACATTTTACAATCATAAAACAGTTCCCTACTTAATATTTGTATATATATATTTTTATAATTATGATGACAATAAATAATAACTACTGATACAGTAAACTGTGATTACAATCGTCTCAGTAAATAAGACATTTTTTTTTTAATAATAATAAAACAGTAATAACAAACAACTAAAATATTATGAATACACAATTGTATAATAATATAATAAATTTATAAATAAAAAAATAAAAATATACAGTCAAATCGTTAACATTAACGTTTTTAATTCTTATTTTAGTATATTAATATTGTTAAAGAACAATAAGCTTTATAAGATTATTTTATTTATTTATATTTAAATTAAATCGTCTATTACCCAATTTATTATAATAATACTTTGATATATATATATATATATATATATATATATTTAACTATAAATAACAAAAAAATAATATAACATATTTCAAAAGCTAATCTATCATCTTTAGGTGATTCCAGAAAAGTAATAATATATATTTTTTAAATGATTTAATAAAAACAGTTTTTAAGTAATAGGATTTTTCAATGTAGTATTAAAAATCAATGGTAAGGTAAAGAGAGTGAAAATAAGAATTAAAAAACTAAAAAGAATTATGTTACTAATTTTTTAAGTAGATTATATTTATAGTTCTAGAGTTCACCACCAGATGTCATTACCATATATAACATCAACATTTTCAATTAAATTTATGCAAAATTAAAAAGGTAATATTTACCAGTGTACATTTTATTCATATAAACTAAATTAGAAGATTTAAAATTTGAACAAATTTTACTTCTAATTATATTAGATTAATATACTTAAATAATTATTCTAGTAAAAAAAAAAAAAACTTACCTGTTGCTACTGTCTAGTGAGTAAATAAGATACCACTACTGGAAAGACATCTGTTGGACACAGTAAGTTGATGGTAAATAGAGAATTAGTTATTACTTTTGTTAAGTGAAACCCCTTTTATTAAATTCTAAGTAATTTTCTTTGCTACTGTTAAAGAATTTGGTAAAGAGATTTTATTAGGATTATTTGATAAATTACATTAAAATTAGTTGTGGTCTAAATTTAAATAAATTTCTTATTAAAGAAGAACAGAATGGCACATTTAAAACCGGCCGGAGAATGTGTTTGGTTTATTGGCTTCTTAATTTAACATATGGTTAATTTATTAAAATAATTTTCTTGATAAACATATTAATATGTTAAGATAAAAATTCTCTTTTTACTGAATTAGTAAAGTACGCATCACTGCTATTAATAGTGAAATATTGAAGTATATTAGTGTTATGAACATGAAAAATAATTCACTAATAGAATATGAATAATGAACATGAATAATATGAATTCATAGAATAATATGAATATGAACATGAATAATAATTCACTAATATTAACTATAGCCTGTTAATACTCATATTCAAATGCTAGTGTATAGTAGACTTACTGAACATCATGTCTCCTAGATGTAAACAGGGGTATACTTGTAAATTTTTCACTACAAAAACATTTTATTTTACATTACAGCAGACCGTAAGAATATGATCCACTGCCACAGGTGGCTGGTTAAATGAAAATTTTACGATAAATGCACATTCATCTTGATATTTACATTGATAAGAAGAAAAAATTATTTTTTCATATCAAATGTTTAACTTTTTTTCATGAATTAGAATTTTAGAGACTTACTTTTCTGCCATTTTTCCACAGATATCCAAAAAAAAAGACAATCTTTGTGTGGTCTGATTATAATTTAAGATAATTAACTTATAATCTGTTATTAACATATCAATAGAAAAAAAAAATGAAGTGAGGGTTAGGAATCAAACCATTCAACTTTAATATCCACAAAAATATTTATTAAATGAACATTTGAACAACGTAACATTTAATAGTTGAAACATCAGACAAGAAGTTTTGTTCATTGAAATAGTCCAATTTTGATAATCCTACAAGTACATAGTTATAAAAATTTAGTAAATGGAATGATATACTTTAAAGTGATTGTTTTTGCTTCTCTCGTTCGGGTATCATCTACAATCTGGCATTTTTATATACAGCTTTCTGTTTGCTTAATGTAAACAAATGAGTCACTGACTTACAATGCTTGCTCAATGTTGCAGGATGTTTAAGCAACAGCAGTGTCTTTCATTACATACCATTTAAGTTAGTAATAATATCTTTCATTAAGAAATATGATAACAGTGAATCACTTAGGTTATTATGAACAGGTTAGATTTTAAGTTAAAACAGATTTTATATGAAAGGACAATTTCTAATTTCTCCTAAAAACAGTACCAGAACGGGATTACAGCACCTGTGTACCTCTGGTTGTAAAATGTTTTTGTAAACTAAGTTTTTAGTTTTAATCTTTGTATAAAAAATATATATCACATTCAACAGAATATTGTATAATTTATCATAATTTAAATAAATTTTCATACATAAAACAAAATTATTTCAAATAACTTTAACTAATTAAATATATTTTAATGCAAACTTTAATTGTCAATTTAGTGCACATGCTAAATTAAACAGCTGACAAAGTTTAGCAGAATCTTGGGCCAAATTTAAATGCACCATTCTGCATTAAACAATAAATATTTTTAGTCCATTTTTATTATTATTCATATATCTCCATATGAATAAAAAAAAAAAAAAAAAAAAAAAAATACTAATAAAAACAAATTAAAAACTAACAAGTGAAAAAAAGACTATAATCTGTACAACACATTCAATTAATTTTACAAGTAACACTCAAGATCTAATTGAACATAATTCTGTAAGAAAAAAAATCAGATAAAGAATTATACAAAATTATATAATACATATACATACCATAGCAATGGAATAATAAAATCTAACTAATCTATTCAAATGGTAAGACAATAACCTTATCCATAAATCCTTGTATAGGTTATATGAAAGATCTCATTTATTGGAAACGCAGAATTAGCGTAGACATAATGTTTTCTAATCATATTAAATTTATCATAATTTTTAAAATTCTACAATATTTAATCTTCATCAAGTTATAGCTGTGGAGGACTTTGGGGATGAAAATAAAAAAAAATCTAAAGAATACAATAAATAAATTATAAGTAAATAAATATTAAGATTTTTTTGAGTTTATCAAATAATACAGAGTTTTATGTGACAATTTAGTTATTTTACTAACAACTTACATCTGTACAGATATAAATAAATTTATCAGTTTTTAAAAATTAAATAATTAATCCCTGTAATAATATTTATAGTCTTTATCTATTCATTTTCTTTTTTATATAAGATATTTGTCAACTGAAATTGTAGAATTGTTGAGTATCAGACTAAAATATTCCAGAAGAATTAGTAACAAAAAATGACAAAATATATATAAATACAAATTAATTTTGGAATAAATTCTTATAACGGTATAAGAAAACGTATAGTGAATTGTCTAAAAAGGATAGTCAGTAAATAAAAAAATTAAAGTAACCGTTGAAATATAATATATAAAATTGATTAAACTCGGTTGCATAACATTTACAGAGGGTACTACTAGTATGTATAAAAAATAATTTTTATATCCTGCCATATGAAGAATTAATTCATTTATTTAGTACATATAATGAGCAGTTTTCTTCTGTAATAATTTCTCTTAAATTAATGAACTAATTTTCTGTCCTTTCTATTGGTAATTCGCATTATACTCAATACTGTTATATTATTCTGAGCTATGCAATCACTACTCTACACTTATATTATCATAACATTTAATATTTTTTTGGCCTATAGGAGTAAAAATAATGTGAAATATATTGTATTATAAGATTCAGAAAAGTCTGAGGAAAAATACAGATGAATAATAATGACCTAAAATATTATCATAATATAGAAGTGAAGGTGTGTGGCTTATCTGAAAAGGCCAATTTTTGAAATAACATGCTAATGTATCAAAATATGCTGTTCTGAGTGTAGTGTTAGTTTTCAGAAATAGTATTCTATTTACGATATACTTTATGATATTTTATTTCCAGTATGCAAAAAGGATGTACTTCCAATGAAGATTTTTGAGCAGTGGTTCCGAAATTTTTTAAAAAAATTGTTAAAGATGTTTACAACTCCGAAAATTTTGTAAAACATTCATTGGGAATAATGTATCGACCACATGCAGTGTTAAAAATTTATCAGCATTTCTAATCAAGCATCCCATAGTTGCTCATATGGGAAGATGATGCGAATAGTTTTGTTGTTTTGAATATATCCGAATACAATTGTGAATATCAATAAAAAATTTTATTTAAAAGTAATGTGGTATTTAAGGAGATAACAGATTGTATTATAGGTAAATAAAAACGTGAATTTGCACAATGACAATGCTCGCAATATTAATCACTTCTTATTTGAGTATTTTTACCAAAGCTTATTGCAATTCTTATACCTTAGATGACCTATTCATCTGATATGACACCCACAAATCTCTTTCTGTTTCAAGGAATGAAAAGTAACGTGAGCCAACACTTTTTTGTAATTAAAAAGATTTAAATAAAACATTTATTATGGGAAATATATTTCACAAAGTATGTTAACACGATAAATTCATCAGTAGAAAAATTATTGCAACCAGTAAATGAACAATGCAGAATGAATACTGTTTTGAAAGAAAAAATTGATTATTTTATCCGAATAAATAAAATAATTTTGTTTCTTTTAGCAAAGTGCATATACGAGGGCTATTCAGAAAGTAAGGAACGTTTCCACCTGACGCCGCCAGGCACACGCCAATCGTGTATATATTGGTGTGCTCGTGCTCGGCACCTCAGTCAGCGTCCAGCCATGACAACGGGAACATCTCCGTACTGCCCGTTTTTTTATATACAAATTTGAAATGTGTGCTGCAATCAAAAATCCCGCCAGTTGTGAGGTGCGGTCAGTGATTCGTTTTTTGTTGGCAAAAAACTTAAAACCAATAGAAATTCATCGGGAACTGTGTGAAGTGTACGGGAATACCGTAATGAGTGAAAGTTCTGTCAGGAAGTGGTGTATTCAGTTTAAAAATGGCCAAACAAACGTTCACGATAAAGAGAAGAGTGGACGTCCGAGCATTGTAACTGACGATTTGGTCTCCAAAGTTGACGAAAAGATTCGTGAAAACCGCCGTTTCACAATAACTGAGCTTTCTCTATGTTTCTCACAAGTTTCACGGACTTTATTTTTTGAAATTGTTTCACAGAAGCTAGGCTACCACAAATTTTGTGCAAGATGGGTGCGTCACTGAGTGGTTGAGATCACAGGCGGCATAATTCTATGACACAGGAATTTCAAAGCTTGTCCACCGCTATGATAAGTGCCTGAATTTGTATGGTGATTATGTTGAAAAGTAGTATTTTAGTCCCTCTTTCACATGTATATAATAAATGTTTTTCTTGTACTTGGTTTTTTTAAAATTCCAAAATGTTCCTTACTTTCTGAATAGCCCTCGTATATTATGATTAAGATGTTCACTACAAAATGTTTGTGTCAACATGTTAATAAAATAACAACATTTACTAATTACCATGCCAAACAGAAATTTGTATTCAATATTATTTAACGATGCCGCTTTTTTAAAGATGATTTATTGTTATATTTTTAAATATCCATTGTACCAAATAAGGTCTTCAGTCATAAGGATTAAACATTACTAAACATGTTTTGGTTCTTTGGATGAACCAAGTCAACACTAGATCTAAAAAACTAAATAATATCTAATATAACCTGTTGGATAGGTTGTTTGTGAATAAAAACAAATAATCTTTACCTATCCATTGTCTGTAAAATAAACCTAACGTTCATTTATCTAACAAATAAAGCAATCCTTTCTAAAATACAAACTATAAATGTAAATTTCTTAAAGGTTCATTAAATTCATTTTTTCATCGATTCATTAATCATAATTTAACAAATTATACTGGAATGTGTTGAGGGCAGTCGCCAGATCTGCGGATAGACGTTGCATCAACCACATCGTTACTGGACAGAACCTCTTCCGATTCTACTTAAAGGATTCCTTGACCTGCAGAGGCTGTGGCGAAGATGAATTGCTATAGCAAATTCTACTCAGATGCTCTGCAGCCAGTGGTGTGCAAGAAACTCTCAGAGATCACATTAAGGGGAAGGGACCTTAACAATAATTATGAAGAATAAACATTTGTGGGGACTTGTGGCTATGCACATCATGTATCATCAGTATTGACCCCTCGTTTAAAGAAGTACAAAAGTAATAAATCATAATTGATATTTTCTCTTACTTCATAAACTATTTTTTCAAAATTTGAATAAAGTAGATTAAAATTGTTATAAAATTAATTTTATGAGTGTTTTTTATGTAACTGCTTTAGTTTTTAATAATGAAAGGGCAATATTTTGTTTAACATATGAACATAAAAGTCTCCAAAGATTCTATTGTTAAAAATATTAACAATCAACAAGTTTTATTTATTTTTTCTATAAATAAAGATTACTTTTCATTTTAATAATATTTTTAAAAAAATTACCAATGTTGAATTTTTTTTATTGAGATTAAATGGAAAGTTTATTTATTACATAATTATATCAACAAACGCAGGCGAGTATTATGTTTAAATTTCAATAACATTTAGATGATCCTACACATAAATATTTTTATTACAGGTTGTAATTGTTTTTAAAAAAAAAAATGATGACAAATTTACTACTAATAGTATTTTATATATTATATATGTAAATGAAAAAAAAAGAATAAAAAAATATTACTCATTAACGAACTGGAAAAGAAAATAACAGTTTACCACAGCTATATATTTTTAATTAATTTTACATTGGATATGCATCTTACATTCTGTTATTTTCATTAACACTTAAATTTAGAACAACTTATTTACCTTCAAAAAAAAAAAAATTGCATTCTATTAGAGTATATGGGTTTTTTCAATTGGTTCTAAATGTATGTAGTAATTTCTTTCATGATATCAATTAACACTTATAAAATTTCAAATTTTTATTAAAAAAAAAATTAATATAGTTTTTATTATTATTATTATTTATATTTTACTATTATTATTAAAAATTCTGAAATATTAAGATATAGAAAACAATAAACAAAAAAGTAAAAATTATAAGTATAATATACATAAGACAAGCACACCAACTACTTACAATCTATTGTAATATTAATTGAATAAAAAATAATTAAAACATCTAATAAAACTGATTTGTTTGTATCCCTGAGATTTCATAATTAATTAATAATATTTATTAAGAAAAAACAAAAAAAAAACAAAAACATCTACAACATTTACTTTTAAAATATTATGATTAAAAAATAAATAAATAATAAAAAATATGATTTCTATTTAAGTATTATATTTTTTTGCAATAATTAATAAAAAAAAAAAACTTTTTTTAAGTTATTACTAATGATCTTAAATATAACAATAATAATAAATATGTATATATAAATATATATATATATATAATTATAAAAAATATATTACGTTTGGATATTTATATTTTAATTTGTAAAAAGAAAGAAGAAAATTAATAAAAAATTATTTTTAATAGGACACTTTATTAATAAAAAATTATTATTTTATTTAATATTATAATTAATATTCTTTAATTACTAAAAATTGTAATATACATTATAACTTTATTAACTATTGCAATATTATAAATATTGATATTTATAATAATAAAAATTTAATTAGAAATTAAAAATCAACCATAAAATTTAAAAATTTACCTTAAAATATAACATTTTTTGTTGATAAAAAATGAAATAGTAGATAGTTCAATGAAAGGATCCTCAAAAGTGAGAAAATTGTAATACAGTGGCACAGGGAAACGGAAAATTTAGAAATTAGTAGTGGCAGCCCTGAAAAGCTGGTAGAAAGGTGGGTGGGAGTAGCATTCTTCTGTGTACAACTACCTTCCATTTAGTAATCATGGATCAGTGAGTCGGTACACAACATGTATTTTATAAGAATGGTGGCATTGTGACTGCTGCTGAACAGGAATTCCGACGTCATTACAATTTGGGATATCATGATTGCGTTCCATTTTGTCACACCATCAAGACATGGGTTGAGAATTTCAAGAAGATACGTACAGCTCTAAAAAAGAAACCACCAGGAGGTCAATGAATTCCAGAAAACACTGAAGCAGTTTGGGCCTCAATTAGGAGCCCACGAGTTTCGGCAAAGAAACACACAGCAGCACTGGATTGTCTGCTGAATGCTCCACAATGAAATTTTTCAGCCTTACAAAATTCAAAGTGTACAGGAACTGAAAACTATCAGATTACATGGTGCGACAACAATTCTGTGATTAAACGATTGAAAAGTTTAATAACAACCCTGATTTTGTTGAAAACCTTTTCGTGTTAGATAAGGCTCATTTCCATATCAGTGGGTACATAAACAAGCAGAATTGCTGATATTTGGCAGCTGAAAACCGTTGTCAATTACACGAATGACCGAAAGGTTACAGTTTGGTGTGCCATATCAACATGAGGTTTGACTGTATCTTACTTCTTTCAGGATGAGAGAGGGTATGGAACAACATAACGTCTGAACGATACGTTGATATGCTCAAACCTTTTGTAGCAGAATAACTTTAAAATGTTCTTGATCTTCATAATCTTTGGTTTCATCAAGATGGAGTCACGCCCATACTGCCGGAATGCCAATAACAGTCGTTCTACAGCTCTTTGGTAACCAATTAATTTCACAGTTTGGTGTTATTCATTAACCTTCAATATCACAATTTGTCAGTGTGCAATTTTTTCTTGTGGGGATACCTAAAAAGTAAAGGCTACACCACTCACTTGACAATAAATGCAGAGTTAAAAACAAGAATTTGAGAAGAAATTTCTGCAATTTCCGTGGAAGTATTTCAAAGTTCCATGGAAAATCTAAGCATTCGCTTCCAGGAATGCATACGTTTGAATGGCCATCGTCTTATGAACACTCTTATCAGAAATTGAAATTTTTTGTGTTGAGACACTTAATGGCACGAAATTTAATTTTTGTTTTCAACAATAAAACTAGTAAAAACATTTTTTTTTTACTTTTGTGAGAGTTACTTCAAAATTTCCTGTTTCCTTATGCCACAGTGTACAAAGCACTAATGCTGTTTGTAAATATAAAAGAAATTGTAGAACATTATTTAAGCAATATATATTAAGAATCAAATTCAGTACCATATCTCAAATATTACATATCGGATGGTCCTCTTTATCAATTGAAGCTTAATTTTGTATTTTATTTAATTTATCTACTTAAAATTCAATATTAAATCTACAAGAGATATATTTTTCAAGCTGAAAAAGTTAAATAGAAATTTTGTTATTAAATTTTAGCAGAAATGTCAAGGACGATTTTAAGATTAGTTATTAGATGTAATTCATCAAATCATCTAAACGATAAAAATAATGATCATAGTTGCCGTAAGAAAATAAAATGGTATTCTGTATAAAACATTATTTTTAGTGATCAAGGCGAGTTACTTGTTATAGCTTGGCAGTAATAGCAAAGTAAACTAATGCATTAAAAATTATTTATAATGAAACATTTTTTTATAATTTTTTGTTTTACTGATGACTCAAAAATTATACTGGAGGATTCTGAACTAAAACCATTTAAATTAATTGTCAGTAACAATATAAAATACAGCTTCTGGACCTTTGTAATATCAATGATTATAAAAATGTTATTAAAACCAATAATATGGAATTAAATTTAAAAAAAATTAACCATAAATTAAATCAGCAGAAATAGGAGTTACCCTCATTTTCTGATATATTGAAAAATTTAAATTTCATTCAATGAAATTTAAATAACAAGATATGAGCAATCTATGCGAAAAGTTGTAAAGTCTTGGTATGTCCTGTTTCTTTAATATACTATATGTAGATATGCTATATTACACTAAAAACATATGAAGTTTAAGCATTAACAGAGAAGTATAATATAATAAAATGTTCCTTTCCTTTGTTATTAACCAGAAGGGAGGTGGTTTATATCTAATTAGAAGTATTAATTTTTATACTAACATTAACTAACCAGTTTGATTCCACTTAGAATGTATATACATGCGGTTATTGACAGGGAAATATATTTGGTAAAGGATGACATTGGCAGGAGTAGTCGCAAAGCTTATATTGCATCAGAGAGATAAGCGAGACAGGGACGATATTACTCCTTCTGTATATACATATAAAAAATTCACTTCATTTATTCTTAAACAATCAACTAGATTAATAAATAAAAAAAGATGGGAATTGTTTATTTTTTAAGGAAAACAATTCTAATTTTATTTTGAAAAATCTAAGTTTTTAAATAGAATGTAATACGAAGCATGTTTTTTAAGTAAGGGTCGTTTTCAATTTGCCGCCATTAGATGCAGTGAAAATTGATCGTGCTAGTGTAGCATGTTTATTTATATCAACGATCATCTGTTTGCAACAATAGGTTAACGTTATTTGCTGTATATAGCCTGGTTGAAAAGACTGCTACAATAAATAATTCCACAAGTTGTGAAGTCCGATCAGTAATTCGTTATCTATTGGTGAAAAACATATCTGGTGCTGTTATTCACAGAGAAATCGTCAATGTTTATATAACCAGTGTTATGTGTGAAGGTACAGTTCGCCAATGGTGTCATTTGTTTTTTGAACAAAGAACAAAGCGATTGCCTGACTGTCATCACAGATGAATTGACTGAAACTGTGAATGCAAAAATCCATGAAAATAAAAGGCTTACTGTTTTTCCGTTACTGATAGAATTTCCTTTTGTTTCACGATTAGTAATTTACGACATTTTAATTGAAAAACTGGGTTACAGAAAGTTGCGTTCCAGACACAGGTAGCAAAACTGTTGACAGAAACATACAAAGAAAAACGTATTGTTGCAGCTCAAAGATTTTTGAGATTCCATGAAAATGAAGGTGATGATTTATGGAAACACATTATGACCGGTGATGAAATGTGGATATCATATTCAAACGTTGAAACAAATCAGGAATCAAAGCGATGGCGGCAATCATCATTCCCAAAGCCTAAACAGTTAAATAAAAAAGCTTATGGCTACAGTTTTTTGGGACATTGCTGATTGAATTTCTTGAACGTGGAAGAACTGTTAATGCTGATACATACTGTGAAACACTTATAAAACTTTATGTTTAAATCAAAACAAAAGGTGTGATAAGGTAACCTACCTACATGGATTTTGTTTCTTCACGATAACACACACGGCAAACAAAACCACTGAACAATTGCAATGATTTCGTTGAGAAATCTTCGAACATGTGTGTTACAGTCCTGATCTTGTACAAAGTGATTATCACCTTTTTCTACATTTAAAACAATGGCTTGCATCATAGAAGTTTGAAGATGATGAAGTATATAACAGAGTAATTAATTGATTTAAATCACAAGTTACTTATTTCAATTTTTATATCAAAACGACCCTTACTTAAAAAAACATGCCTCATACATATATATATATAAAAAAAGTAGTCAAGTTGTCAAGGTTAAAAAAAAAAAATTATACTATATTAATTATGTACAATAAAAAGGAAATTTATATTTTAAGATTTATAAAATTTCAATCCAAATTAAATACATGTCTATAATAAAATGTACAGAATATAAGTTAAAAAAAAGGCTAAATTCAAATTAAAATTTTTTTATTTCATCTAAAATAAAATTATTATTATTATGCTTGACTGAATATTAGAAAAGAAAAAATGAAGAGGGTTAACTTAAAATTAAAAAAAAAAAAAACTAACAAAATAAAAAACAAACAAATTAAATTTATTAAAAAAAAATTATATAATTTATTTATAAACCTAATTTTTAATAATAATAGTAATAATAAAAACTACATAATTTTATCCATCTTATTTATTAACATACCAAATTAAAAAAAAGATATTTGAAAAAAAAAATATGTAAAAAAATTTATTTGAAAAAAAATTTATTAACTCTAAATATATTTTATTATTATTACTACATTATATCTATTATTATTTAAGAATTAAATTAATAACTAATTATTATTATTATTACTATTTTAACATTATCATGAATAATATAGAATTATTTACTTATTTCTAATTACCTTAAAACAAATTAAAACTAAAATAAATAAATAAAACTATTGAATATTATTTTTAAAAAAAATTTCTTATGTTTTTATTTTTAAAAGAAATTTATAAAATTTCTTGTTAAATTTTTATAATACATAAAATGACATCACAATGTTGTTTTTTTTATATATAAAATATAAATATGACAAAAAAAATATAACAAATAAAACAGGCAAAAAAAAAAAAACAGGTAGGCCAGTAAAGAAATGATTAATGGAAAATTGAAAAGATTAATGTCTAATCTACAGTGGAATATAACGAACAAATGTTTCTTTAAGGCATGGTGAAAAAGATAAAAAAGCTGACCTAACCGTTAAGTGATATTTTATCAAATAAAAGATGAAAAAACAAAGAAACTTATTTTTCTGATAAATTTCACTTAATAATAATATTAAAGGGCGAAATTATTGGTTTGATGCAGAATACAAGAATTTGGAAATGTGTTCCATTAGCCTATCATTTAACGTATAAGATATGACCCTAAAAACCAAGAAATTCAGCAAATGATTTGGGTAGCCAATCCATACAGAAACTGAGTAGAACAAATTTTTTTACAGGACTGCCGATGTAAAATAGTAATTCATTCTTTCTCCCCATCCAAAAAAAGAAAATTAGGAATCCGAATCCTAAAGGTGACAATTCTTTCACTTAATAACCCTGTTGTTAGATTAATCCCCTGTGCAATTATCTTTCTTTTTATAGGATTCAGGGACAAAAAGTTACATCTAGAAAAGACCGGATTATAACAAAACAAAACTGGGATATAAAATAAAATATTATCGTATAAAGATCATACAGTTGGGGAGAAAGATATCTACAATTAAATGGATTTAAGAAGATTGGCAGTGGAATGATTGGAAGAATGGATTGAGGTACCCTCAATTCCATAATGTTTAGAAAGAAACATACAATACCTGCACAAAATATTTAAAACTTTATTAAATGAATTTTTGGTATAAAAAACATCATCTGTTGGAAACATCAAATGCTAAATTTATTTATACGAAATCTAACTGAAGAATTAACATCATGCTGTAAAAATTAAACTTGAAAAACAACTCTACTCTTTCTTATAATTTATACAAAACATAGCGTTCGCATATGTATGTAACATAAATTTTAATCTGTAAGAAGCCTTAAAAAAAAAAAGAAGAAAATTATCAGAATCATATATTATAGGACAAAATTAAAGAGTAAATTTAATAGAATTTAGACAGTGAAGAGTTCTGAGGTGGAAAAAACCTTTGAAAATTAACAGAATTTAAATTCTAAATAATTATGTAAAAATATACATTGATAAAAGCAATAGCATCTAATTTTTATTTGTACAGATTAAAACAAACTGTAATTCTAAAAAAAAATAAGTTAGTTTGAATGAAGTAGTTTGTAAAGATTAAATCCCAAAATAAATTTTGATTTACCAAGAGCATCAATTTATCTCAAGTTCAGAATATATAAGAAAAGGTGGTTAAAGCCTCGTTTTTCATTAATCAGTGAGAAAAATGTACTGATTATTATGATCAAATAAAAAATGTGGTAGCTTCCTTCATTTGAGGCAAAAAGATGCTTTCTTGTTCATGCTGTGAATGTACTTGATGATATATTCATAAAATAATAAAATACAACTTAAATTAGTTATATGTACACAATCATGCTAATTATAATAAAGAAACAGATTGTAAATAAATTAGGAAAAATTAATTAAAAAATTATAAGGATAAAGCAATAATAAGTGGAAGACAAATGAAAAGAGGTAATTATTTCATTTAAGAATGAAATGGAAGCATACAAAAAAGAATTACAAAGAAAAACACTGTTAACGGACAAAAATAATGAAATTAAGAAGCGATTTTTATTTACT
The DNA here is from genome assembly GCF_047948215.1 of Lycorma delicatula. NCBI lineage: Eukaryota > Metazoa > Arthropoda > Insecta > Hemiptera > Fulgoridae > Lycorma > Lycorma delicatula. The sequence goes on along the minus strand of NC_134467.1, from coordinate 37,716,812 downwards.
GAAAATGAGATTTTGGAATTTTTAGATGAATGATAATATACTATTAAAGGTATAGTACTACTCTCCTGCTACCACCACCCAACATAAGTTACAAATTTTGTACAAAAGTTGTATTGGATTTTTATTAGAATGGTTACAATTATACTTTTCTTTTTTTTTAATTAAGACCTGGTAGTTAACAGTATCCCTAATTTTTAATATCGATACAAAAAAGTATCAAAATTTAATTAGAAAAACTAAACCTCAATTTTTCAATATTTAACACTGAATTATACTTAACAAAGCAAGACATTAACAAAGAAATTGGAAAATAAAATATTTTTTTATATCATAAATATTTTATGTAAAAATATTTTTTATGTCATACATTCTATAAATAAATAAAAGCAATACATATTTTTAAATTATAAAAAAAGTGCACCAAAACTATGCAATTCATATAAATAATCTGTAGATACATGACGATAAAATTTATTCAAAAATAATAATCGCAGGAAATAAAATAAAATAATAAATAATAATCATAAATTTAAGTTGACTAGTCAGTAACAATAACAATAATAATATTTATAATATTAATAATAATCATTATTATAGTAAAACAAAATAGAAAAAAAAATCTCACAAAAAAAAAAATTGAGCGTTTTATAATATTTTTATTTATTTATTTTCAAATGTATTTAATTTTTAATTAATAATTTAATATTATACTATGTTGAGATGTAATTTTTTTTCCCAAATTAACAAAAAAATATATATATACCTAAATTTTTATTAAATAATTTTTAATAATTACATAGAACAAAAAACTTTAAATTATAGATAAAAACATAAAATTATATTTCATTAAAAACTAGAAAAAAAAATATATGTATGTATACACAGTAAAAGTTATTCAACACTTTAAATTTAGCAACCTCTATATCTACGGCAGAATGGTGCCATATCTACCATACGGTGCTATATCATATTTACCTTTCATACGGAAGGACAATATGTATCTTAGACAATGGTAAATCACACTTTTAATCTTTTTGAAGAAAGAAGAATTTACAGATCACAGAACCTCTTATAGATATAAATAAATACAACATACTGATTTTAGCATTGTTTATTGGTACATTAGCTTGGTAATATAATAAAACTGACAAAATCTTTCTTTTTCAGTAAAACTTAAATATTTATAGGCTACAACCAAATTAAAGACAAAAAAGGCCATTTCTTTAAAAAAAATTGATTTTTTTTTGTGTTTATTTACTTTTCTTTCTTTTTCTTGTTTAGTCTCCGGGAATTACCGTTCAGGTATTACTTCAGAGGATGAATGTGGATGATATATATGAGTGTAAATGAAGTTGTAGTCTTGTACAGTCTCAGTTCGACCATTTCCGAGATGTGTGGTTATTAATTGAAACCCAATCGCCAAAAAAAGCCGGTATCCACGATCTACTATTCAAATCCTTATAAAAGTAACTACTTTTACTAGGAGTTGAACGCTGAAACCCTCCGACTTCCAAATCAGCTGATCTGGGAAGACGTGTTCACCAATACGTGTTAGACCAATACGATGAGTATATTTTACTTATTTCTCACTCATATATAGATCTGAACATAATTATAATACGGATTTTCTTATTTAAGACAATATTCAAAATGGTAGAATCCATTAATTTTTAATTAATTCAAATATATAAAATCAATAAGAAAATTTTTTTTGTTGACTTAAATGAATTTACCACAGAAGCTTTAAAAAGCTTGTACGTGGGACTATGGAAATGGAATTTTACAGCATATGAAAAATGCTATGCCTAACAAATTTGAACCGGGATGCTCCTGGTTGAAAGGTTGATGCTTTATTGTTGAATAAAAAAAAAAATTATGACTAGAAGCGCTAAACAGGAAATTAAATAATCAGTTACTAATTAACAAGTACTTAGATATGATGTTGAATTAAATGTATTATTAAGGCATAAAAAAATAATATTTGCATGAATAACTTAATTTCACCTTTTTATATTCAGTTTAGCTTGAAATTTAAGGCAGAGATAAAATCAATATATATATTTTATATGTAAAATCATAGGTGACAGGCCTGCAAATCATTAATATACTTCTTGATATCTAGAGAAACAATAAACATATAAAATAGGATAAAAAATTCTGGAAAATTTCAAGAATAATACAATTCATACCTAACTATTCAAAATTTTATGATTTTGAACTTTAAGGAGGATTTACTGAATCGTATGATATTATATGACATCAAGAAGAGAAAGTACATAAAAAGTGATGAGGAAATAAATCTGTAACAATCAAATCGAAATTATAATAGTGATAAACATGTTTGCTATATATTTGCTGATATGGTAAAGGTTTATTAATTAAAAATAACGATAGAAAATTATATTTTATTATAATCAAGTCTGAATCTGATAGGGTTGAAGGATTATTATATTTAAGATTTGTATTTAAAATACAATTAAATAATTAAGATATATTTTCCAGTCATTTAATAATCCAATATATGAGGTGTGATCAAAAAATACGGTGAATGAATTTTTATAGCGGCAACTACCGACGCTGCATCCATATGCTGTAATTTTTCCAATAGCGTGATCAACTGAGACAGGCAGGGACAAGTTGTAACACGTTTGAGCTTGCCAGTCAGCTGCCAGAGCCGCTAGAGTGAGGTTGTGTTTATTGTGTCTGTCGCGCAACATGGATTTTGAACAATGCATAAACATTAAATTTTGTTTTAAGTTGCAAAAGAGTGTCAAAGAAGCTCACGAAATGTTAGAATCGGTGTACGGCGATAATGTGGTAACTTTGAAGACTGTGTACAAGTGGTATGACCGATTTAAAAATGGAAATGAGTCTGTTGAAAGACGAGCAGCGTGCGGGACGTCCAGTAACCTCAAAAACAGTTGAAAATGTGCAAAAAGTGGAAACAATGGTTTGTTCAAACAGGCGAATGACTATTCGAGAGCTATCGGAAGACCTTAATATCTTGTACAGATCCATTCAAAGCATTTTAACTAATGAATTGCAAATGAGACGAGCGAGTGCAAAATTTGTTCCCAGACTTTTGAGTGATGAACAGAAGGAAAATCGTGTGCCAATTTGCACAGAGTTGAAGGGTCGTCTTCATGCAGATCTGGACTTCATGGCCAATCTGGACTTCATGGCCAAAATTGTAACTGGAGATGAAATTTGGGTCTATGGCTATGACCCTGATACCAAAATGCAGAGTTCCCAATGCAAAACCAGTTCATCTCCTCGCCCTAAAAAGGCACGTCAGCCAAAATCCAACATCAAGGTCATGCTCGTTCTTTTTTTCGATAGTGCGATCAGAGTGTTCCAAGGGGAACAACTGTACAACTCTGAATTTTATACTGGTGTACTGCAACGTTTGCGAAACGACGCACGAAGAAAGCGACCAGAAAAATGGACCAATGGCTTCCTTCTTCACCATGACAACGCGCCGTGTCACCTCGCTTCTCATTCACGAATTTTTGGCCGAAAAAAGTGCTCCTGTCTGTCCACATCCGCCATACTCTCCGAATTTAGCACCATGTGACTTTTGGTTCTTCCCAAAAATTAAAACTGTGCTTAAAGGAAAACGTTTTGACACCATTGCTGACATTGAGAGGGCCACGACCGAGCAGCTGAAAGCCCTTCCGAAAGACACCTTCCAGAAATGCCTCCAGTCATGGAGTCAACGTTGGGATAAGTGCATTGCTAGCCAAGGTCAGTACTTTGAAGGAGATTAAATCGATATCTATGTAACCTTATTACTTTTTTTAATAAAAATTTATTCACCGTATTTTTTGATCTCACTTCGTAAATGATTAAATATAACCAAATAAAATAATGACTGAAGAGATGAAATTTTAAGTCACTTCTGATGAAATTTCTAGGTGATAGTTGCTTATATCTTGTAATATGTGTATGGTACAGAAATTAGCTAGAGAAATAAAATTGAAAAAAAAAACTGTTCATGCTTTATTATGGGGAAGGGATGATGGGCTTCTTATAAAATCTAAATCTGTACTTAATGCTTAGAAAATATATAGTTAAAAATCAATCAACATTTACACTGAGATCAGATCTTGCAAGCAGGCAATTTAATTGGAACCAATGTCACAAAAAATTATTTATTTTGAAAAGCTGTTACTTTTACAATTTATAAAAATTGCAAAGAGCACAAATGAATAATGTACCTTGTATTTAAAAAAAAAAATTTTTTATGATCAGGAAAAAACTTTTGAAAATATAGTGATTAAAAATTAAATTTAATAGTTATGCAACTTATAAGCATGAACACATAAAAGTAATACAAAAGTGTAAAGAGAAATGTTTAAGCGATATTGATGTGTCAAATTTAAATTTATTCCTAAATATATCGTTTTTCCAAGAGAAACTTAAAACTTTAAAATTCCCAGATGAATGATGAGTAGAAAGTACATTCATGACAGGAGAGTATATAATAACGAACAGAAAACTTTTAATTCGTGTTACAACTCAAGACAACTTTTCCTCTATAATACAATATTATTAAAACATGTACAAAATAGTTCAAATGATACAATCATACATTAATTTATGCCTGTACTCATTAAAACCCCAGCCAGTATGATTAAATATCTTAACTCAAGGACCACTATATGACAATAAACATGAAATTACAACACTCCATTCTACAGTCATGCAATAAATAATATTTCACATTATTTATTTTAGAAATATTTAATGATTGGAGATTTCAATGACTGTAATTATACTGGTTTATATAATTATATAAAGAAAACTAACAATTTTTAATTATTAAATTCATAGAAAAGATGACAACATATATATAAATTCTGTTGTTCATAAAAATAACAATATTTTTCTTATTATAATTCTTTAGAAAGTTCAATCATTTTTTTTTTAAACAGAAAATATATATTAAAGAGTGAACCGACATTACTTTTTAAATATACAAAAACAAATTCTTAACTTTTACTGCATATATACAATACCAGGTGTTTCTTAAATCCCTTATAATAAAAAAAAAAATTAATAAAATTATTTTTTAACAAAGATACACAATAATATTAATAACAGAATTGGTAGACATTTTTAATGGGAGTTAATATTATATTCATTTTTTTTTATTTAACTTATCATTTTAAAGATATTTAACAAAGTTCCATAAAAATATATTTAACTTTTTCTTAATTAAATTAATTTATCCAACTTTTTTTATTATTATTTATTTTAATTGCTGTATTAGAATAGATGAGGTGATGCGAATCACCAGCCGCTCCTGAAAATAACATAGCTTCCAAAAAAAAAAACAAGCACATAATTCCAGGTTTAAAATGAGAAATGAAGTAGTTTCCTTATTCGTTAATCTATTCTTGAACTTAAATTACAAGTGATATTCAGAGCCTTCAAAGTGTTAAAAATATCACACTTAAAAGAAAGATTGTTATATAGAAAAAATTATGTATAATTTATTTTATGTAATCAACATGAAATTTTAGGAAAATGCAAGAGAAATACTGAATGCTAAAACATTGATGTGTAAATTATGTTACACAGCATCCACCATTTGTTATTTATATTAAATAAATTATTTAACAGATCCTCATACTATTTTTTAATTTTTGGTGGGTCAGGATATATTTATTTTCATATATTTTGGTAAAGATAACCCCATCTTGCGACCCGGAATTGGTCGCAATTTTATTAAAAATGTATTATTAATTAAAATATTTAATTAAAAATGTAAAAACAATAATTATTAAGTAAAGATTTATTTGAAAATCGAGAAAAATGTTTTGATATTTAAGAAAATTTTAACAATGTTACATATTTAACAATTTTCAGTTTATTAAAAAAAAAACATACACTGTAATGAAATAAAATAATTTTTTTTCATTCATGAAGAGCGGAAGGCAGTACTCAGAAGGATAACCTTACCAGAAAAATTAATATGAAAATTATATGCTGCCTAATTATTACTTATTACCATATGGCAAGAGTTTATAAGTTTTGTGGTATAAAATGTATGTAAAGGTCTACTTTAAAATGTTATATATAACATTATTAACATAAAGCATTTTTCTTTATTGTTTTGTGTAAAAACTCCCTAAAACAGATTATACAATCAATCAGTGCATACACAAAGCCTGATTGGACAAAAATGTTATTTTAAACAAATATTACGATCACTTAATTACTGGATAACATATTTAAACTTTGTTAAGATTAAATATTGAATAAAAATAATTTTTTAATACAAAAGTTTTATTTATTCATAAAATGCAAATTTCTATTGAAAAAACAGACTTATTAAAAAAAAATGTCCACCAGCTTCATAATTAATACTATCCTTTGTCTTTCCTGAAAAAAAAAGAAGACTTTTGTTAAAAATATTTCTACGGTTTATTCTCGTAATATAATTTTTTTAAAATTATTAACCCCTTCTGAAAAAAAAAACAAAACAACTGGTATAATATTAATAGTTAACAATTTTTTTTACATTTTAAATTAATTACCTAAATTTATTTAAACTATATTAATATTAAATTAAAATAAAATATTGAAAAAATTCAGTCCATGTTTTACAAATTTATAGAGAAAAAAAAAATTATAAGTATTATCATTTATTTAACTATATATGTATATAGAGAGAGAAGAAAATTAATGTAAGATTTACTTATAAAAGATAAATAAATTTAATTTTTTACTAATTTATCTAAATTAAATTATAATCAATAATAAAAAGATTATTTTTAATTAAAAATTAAATCGCTGACTACATTTCTATCTTATATTGATTAATTAATTAATTTAATTATAAACTACATATACACTAAACCAAATCGATGTCCACACATATCTAAACATAAATACACTTTAGTAAAAATATGTTATAATTACATTACCATGACGACGACGACAAACGATGACGTAAAGAAAAACCACAACACAATACAACAACACTATTAAATAATAAAACTAAATAAACAAATAGTTCAATCAATTTAAATCTTATTATCTCTCTTTCTATTTTAATATATATATATATTTTTTAAATAGATTAATCAATCATTATTAATTAACCAACCAACCAATTGTCCGACCAACAAAACAAACAAATAAAACGTATGAACAATCAATCAATATTTCTTTTCCCTATTACATATAATTATACATATATACTTTTAAAATTATATATAATACAAAAAAAAAAAACAAATAATACAATAAACTAAATTATAAAAAAAAATAAACAATCAAACAAATAAAACAAAATAAGAGAAAAACAAATTATTAAAAAAAAATATATTTGGAAGAATTAAAAAAAGAGAAAAAAAAATGGTTTTGACATTTGGCTGCACCCTATCAAATAACTATAAACAATTAATAATAAATAAATAGAAGAAACTAAAATATTACAGTATAGTCTAAAAAATTTAAGTTTTCACCAATCTTGAGCTTAAAAAAAAAAACTTTTATATATTGTACAAGTTTATTTACGTTATGAAGCTTGACGGTAGTTTAAATTATTATGTAATTTTATTACTACATTTACAAAAATAGTAGAAGGGGTAGGATAACTTTTATTAAATAATTCTTTTATATATATATATATATATATATATATATATATATATATATATACATATATATTGCAGGTAAATTTTTCAATAGATTACTCTTTCTAATTGTATTAGACAATACCATTCTCTATGTAATTTGTTACACTTTGGTAAATGCATCTATCTTTACGTCTTATTTTATGTAATATAGTAAAATATGTTGAAAAAAACATAATGTTGAGCTGATTAAGTGTTAAAAAAGAAAAAAATATTTATACTATAGAATTTTAGAAGCCAAATATAGATAATATAAAATTGTTCATTATATTACTATTTAAAATATCGCATTTAGTTCTCTATTAAATACCTTTTACTGTATTTTTTTTTTTTTACGATTAGACTTTTTATGATTTATATACATATATATTAAAAAAAATTCTGATATAAACATATCTGACTGTACCGGTTTTTTAATAACAAAAAAATTCAATAAGATGTTCTCTATAACATATTTTTTGTTGTAATATATTCAGTGAGATGTTTCTACAAATTCCAGAATTGTTAATTGTTATTATTAGATTTTAAATATTAATGTTTGTCTAATTTATATTTGAAAAAAGGCCGTAAAACATTAAAATTGATTTGAAAAAAAAAATTGTAATGTATTTTTTTATGATATATATTTATTAAAATAAATTTTAATAATTTATAATTTTACTGATAATTCATTCAGGAGATAATAGAAAAGAAACATAAATTTATTAATTTTATTTTAAAATCTATAGTGTTGTAATCCAAACATAGCTTTTCACTTTAATATGGAAATCCAATAACATACGCTAATTATTTGGATGTCAAAGCAACTTAAAACCAAAAAACCAACATTATAATCCAAAATGACATCTTTAAGGGCATTTAACGATAAATTATTTTTATCAGAATTAAAATTAGCAATTGTTTTTTTTTTTATTTTAAATAAGTGGAAAATGCATTCATTTACGTTACAATATACAATATAGATAACATGTGTTACCATTAAAATGTATGGTAACATGTGTCCCATTAAAAAATTAACTGAAGTAAAAATTTGAGCTCTGAAATTACATAAATGAATAAGTGTTGGTGTTATTTACATAAATTAACTTCATTACAATATATAATAAACCAATTAATGAAAACTCTGACGACCATACTGTACATTAAAAAAATTACTATTAAAAAAAAGAAAGAAAAAACATACATGTAAACACATTCATAACAGGAATGTAGAAATAAATAGTTATATTAATAATAAACTCTAATAATAATAATAATAAATTTAGCTAAATAAATTTTATACCTAGGAAAAACTTAAATAAAAAAAAATCTGGTAATAATAATAAACATATAAATTAAACTACATAATATATATTATAATTTAATTACATTTTTTTTTTTTTAAATTATTATGAATTAATTTATTTATGAATTGGAGAAGAAGAACACTTTAACACTATGAGAATATAATAATAACAATATTAACCAGAAATACATGTAATTAACTAATAGTTCAACCAAAATTCATTGAAGAAAAAAAATTATAAAATTATTATACATAAGTTTGCCAATTTTTAAAAATTATAGATTTATTTGGAAGGTTTTCTATTCTGTAAAACAAGAAACAAAAAACGTAAATTTATGAAAATCTTTTTTCTTTTTTTTAATTAGCATTAAGACATTATACAAAAAACAACATTCAGGAGTGTAACAAGCATAAAAAAAAGGAGAAAAAAAATTTTTATTACGAAAAACTGTGATATACTGAATTAAATATGATATTAAAAAAAGAATCCATTCTTAATGGAGCAAAGTATACAGGCATGAACATATAACGCATATTATCTTCTTAATATGATATAATAATTCATAAAATCAGAAAAAACATATCACAATATATACGTAGAAATAAATGAAATGGTTATAATGTAGTAGGCTTATCTACCGCTGTAGTTCTTAAATTGCGCCGCTGAAATGCTATATTGAAATAAGAAAATAAATAAATATATTCTAACCAAACATAACAACCTATGCTTGCAGCGAGCATAGGTTAAAAGTTTGGTTAAATATATTTATTTATCCATTTATTTCAATATAGCATTTCAGTAGCGCAATCTAAGAATTAACTAACTAACTACAGCGGTAGATTGCTTACTATATTAATACCAATGGAATAAAAAAACAAAAGCGTACTTATTTTTTTTTTTAAATTAAAAAATTAATTACTTAAATTATTTTAATTACTTTACTTTATTAATGTCAATATGCTTTTACATATTTATGAAAACCTTCGAAATTGGCAACATACATGTATAACTTTAAAGACAGTAAATTATCTTCGATCTTGAAATCTTCTTTTTTATTAATTATCAATTTTCAAAACCATCTCCTAGCAGGAACATAGTCGATTTATTTTTTGTTTATTTTACTTATTTATTATTATTATTATTTATCCATATATTTTTTAAATAATTATTCATGATTACCAACAAACAAATTTACGAATAAAAAAAATTAAATAATAATAATAATAAAAATAAACTTAATAATAATTTAATGTTTTGTTTTATTAATAAATAAAACAAAACAACTGATTTATAAATAATCATATATTTTCTTTTGTTGTTTACTCATTTAAGATAAAAATCATGCAGAGTTAGGTTGGGATGTATCTGCCTGTAAATAAATAAAAAGTTAAATTAAACATATTTAAATAGAAATTATTATAAATAAATCTATAAATAATTATTTACAACTAATTTTTAGTATATTTTATTATGTATAAAAATATCTTAAATTAAACAAGTCTAAGATATTAAACCATAATTTATTATTATTCTTATAACTTGAAAGTTTCGACACAACTAGAACATTTTATGGTTTAACATCCAAATACCTGAAGGGTAACAGTGTAAATTAAAATATCAATAAAACCCATTATTTAATAAACGATTACCATAGATCATCAAAGATAACATCGTTTTTAATTTTTTTTATATATATATTTTTTGCTTTGCTTTGATGATCTCAACCACATAAGCTTGAAATCTTTGCGTGGCGTGGGAGATAGAAATGAAATTTTTGTAGCATATAAAAAACGCCGTGCCTAACCGGGATTCAAACTTGGAACCTCCGGATAAAAAGCCAAGACACTAACACTCCATCAAGGATATATCTATATATACATATTTAAATATAATGACCATGGCAGTAAAAAAAAAATCACAATATTTCTTTAATTCTTCGTTAAATTTTGATTTAATGAAGAATACTTGTATAACTAATTACTATTTTACTCATCGCAAAATAATTGGATGGTAACCTCAAATATAGTTATTACTATAGCGGGTACCTAGTTTCACAAGATTATATATAATAAATGTTTACTTTTATTATTTTACTTCTATTTTTTTTTTTTTATTTTTTTTTTATTGTTTAGTTCTATATCTATTAAGCCTACGCTTTAATTATTTATAACTGTAAATAACTCTATTTTCACTTGTAATCTGTTTATATTTTGTGGAATAAATATAATAATAATAATAATTATTATTATTTTTAAAAGCTGATTGTAAATTTAAAATGATCAACAAACAAATACTTTAAATAATCAAAATTTAAATATTATTACACAAGCATTATTTTTAATGGATTTTTAAGTATGTTTTATTTTTTGTTTAATTTTGATAGGTTAACAAAAAAACAGTTTAACTGAAAAAAAAAACATTCACAAAAAATATGAAGATGAAAAAAGTGTGCATGTTCATGAAACTAAAAAAAGAAATTTACAAAAACTATGTAAGAGATTGCTGTTTATTATAAACTAAAGCGGACAGTATACACACTTACATATATATATTATCTTTTCAAGTGAGACGGAGAAAAATAAAATTAAGAAATTACTAATAAGCATAAAATAATAATTCTGGACTGAACATAAAAATGACTTGGATTTTCATGTAAAAATACATAGATCATATTTCTATTATCATTATAATCATTAAAATATTTTACAGGAAAACTTTATTTGATGAAATATTACACCTTCAATGACTGTTCAGAAAATTAATCATTTCTAGGTAGTTACAGAGAAACGAATAAAAATTATCCCAGCAGTGCATGAAAGCTGTTGTTACAAATATTCAGTATTAACATGCATGTAATACTCATTATTATTATGAATAGCTATGCCATTTTTTTTGGAATGACTTCTGTCTAATGTCTGGCTGCTTACTTCAACTGACCCAGAATTATTAAAAAAAAACAATTAACTAACAATTGTCTTGTTATTGTTAAATATAATTAAAAGCATGACTGATTAGTTTTTACATAAAAGGGTCGTTCAATAATTAACAAGATAAACTAATGTGGAGAAAAAACTGTTCAATGACAATGAAACTTTTTGAGGGTTAATTTGGTAACCTTGGGAATACATTTACTCGGCTGTTCCATCATAATTAATTAAAACAATCCACTTTTATTGATTTCAGAATGTCAGCTCCACTTGAAACGTGTATACCAGAAGAACAACGTTCAGTGATACGATTTTCGCTACCAGAAGATGTGAAACCGGTGGAAATTTACTTAAGAATGTTGAAACAGTATGATGAAAGATGTTTAAACTGCAATAAAATGTATAAGTGGGTGAAACAGGGTTTAATTTGGGCAGAACAAATGTGACTGTACAAGACTATACTTCACTTACATTCATACAAATCTTCCTCTGAAGTAATATCTTACAGTGGTTCCGGAGGTTAAACAGAAAAAAAGAGAACAAGTGTGAATGATCTCCATCGCTCTGGAAGACCAGTTGAAGTTAGACTACCACGCTGCAAAATCGCATAAATGATCTTATTCATGAAGACAAATGAGTCAAAATTTCCCAAATTGCTAGTTTGTATAATATTAATTGTTGGAACTGCGCATTCAAATTTATGATGTGCTGAATCATCGCAAAATATGTTTGAGATGAGTTCCAAGACAGTTGACTCAAGCCCATAAAGACACCTGAATTCACATTTGTTCTGAGCTCAAAGAACAAACTTTCTACATAAGAAACGTGAATACAAAATTTCGAGCCCGAATCCAAATGGTAAAGTTTTGAGAGGAAACATATGGATTCGCCCACCAAAAAAAAAAATTCACAACTCAAGCAACAGCCGGTAAAGTGATGTTGACGGTCTTTTGGGACTTGCAAGGTCCACTTTTTAGTGACTATTTGGATGAACAATGTACCACAAACAGTGAGTAGTATACTAACATGGTCCAACAGAAAGTGAAACCTACAATAAAGTGAAAACATCATTCTCTCAAAAGGTGTGATTCTCTTATATGATAACACATGTTCCCACATCGCTCAGAGAATGAGAGAAACGCTCGAGAAGATGGGTTGGGAGGTGTTGCTAAATCCTCTTTCAGTCCAGACCTTGCCTCATCCGATTTTCATTTCTTCAGCCCGCTCATAGACTTTTCACGGCAAGAAGTTTGACGTAGCATGTTACACGAATGGTTCAAACAGCAAGGTAAAGACTTCTATGCTGTGGAAATCAGAAGGTTCAAAGAATGGTGGGGCAAGTGTCTAAATATTGCTGGAAACTATGTTGAAAAGTAGTGTAAGCTTCATTGTCAATGAATAAAACAGTTTTTTCTCTACATCAATTTGTCTCGTTAATTATTGAATGTTCCTTGTATTAACAGGCATGGAATACTCATTATTATTATTATGAATAGCTATGCCATTTTTTATGGAGTGAGTTCTGTCTAATGTCTGGTTGCTTATTTTAATTGTCCTAAACTGAGTTTCAAAAAAAAATAAAAATAATATTAATCTTTTCATTAAGTCTTATTAAAAGCACGATTGTTTAATTTTTATATATTTTACAGTTTCTACTGAATGATGCCTTAAAGCAGCAGCAGCTGTTCATTTGAATTTTTTATTACTTCCTTCATCCTTAATTCTTCACTGATCCCTTTCACTTCATTTTTTATCTCTTATCAATAATATTATATTTAATTCTTTAGGGTTACAAAGAGATATGTTTTTTAAATAACGGCTGTTTTAAATTTGCTTCCAATTTATACACTTTAGAAATAGATAGCACTTTGATAGCTCATTTCATTTGTCAGTAGTCATCAGTTGGAATTAATAGTCCAGATATATTCATACTAATTATCACTCGTAATCTAATTGAAATGAGTGTAAAAATAAATAGATCCATGAAATGTGAGATTCAAGTTAAGAAATCTATTTCTGAATGACGAAAAACAAATTTGTTAATATTCATAAAGAAATGTGTGATGTTTAGGGTCCAAATGAAGGTAAAGTATGAAAATGGTGATGTTGTGTTTCAAGAAGGTAGTGCAGACAAATATTTATAAAACAGAACATAATAGTAGTAGTTGATCTGTAACCACAATGATTATTAGAAAAAAAATTCATGAAAACAGATGATTTACAGTTTAGAAATAAATTTCTAAACATTTTACATTCAGTAATTTACAATATTATAATGTGAAAACTGGGTGTAGATTTTTTGTTTGACTACACTTGACCATATACTGATTCTGTAACAATGATTGAAAATTAAGAGATCTTTTAGGTAAATCTTCAAACATTCATTATACAGTCCCAACCTCATATCAAACAATCATTGCTTTTTTTCTCTATTTAAAACAATAAATAAATATAGATGTTAGTTTATTTTAATGCAAAATTTTTTTTTTCCTATGCCATTCATATTTCTATTATTATTAAAACAGCCCGTATTTACAACCTACATTAAAATAAGTGATACTGTTTTATAACCTTGCATTATCATTTAATTTTATTCTTTCCAGTGTTTTTTGATTGTTAATTTTGTAATAAGCAAGATCTTCATATCATGATGTCTGATTTGTCTTTTCATATACTGAGGTCCTTTTTTTTTAAATTGATATCAAGCTTTCAATTTATGTTAATCTCTGTTAATTTCTTCCTCAATTTTTATTATTAGGGCAAAAAATATAGGAAAAAAAATAGTTTGTTTAACTCATTAAAAAAAAAATCACTCCTGAAAATGACAATCATCTCAAGAATAAGAATCATCCCATGCCAAGCTTACTAGAGAAGAATGAGGAGTGAAGTGGTTTCTCCAATTATTCAATACACTGAGCCAAATATATGGTTGCATAACATCACCACCATGACTGCGGAAATGGAGGTGATATTTACCAGTAGAAGTTAGTTAATTAAAGTATAAAAATTTGCATACTTTTAATCCTATAATAAAGTATAAAATTCACTTCAAAACAAAACATATGATAATCTACTAGGTTGTTTTTTTTCCCAAAAAAAAACTTTTTAAACAAATTTTGAGGTTTACTATTTACTTTATTTTATAGTTTACCTTTTTTTGAAATTTAATTTAGAAAAAAAATTTACACATAAAGTTGATAGGTTGAAAAATTCAAAACTTACAAATTATATAAAATTATTCATTACATCAACGACAGGGATTGTTTTGTTGAAAATATTTATCTAAACCACCACAAGTTAATAAAAGGTTTCACTTACGTAATGGCTGGAGTAACAGAAAGTATTACCCACTTCTAGAAGCAATTCAATAAAAAATCTATATGAGTAAATGAAGTTTCCATTAAAAAAATTTTGAATTTATAAAACTGCAATGCACAAAATATTGAAATAAATAGTTTATATTTTTGTTCAAAATTTATAAAATGAACCTTCTGAATAATCATTTAATTTATTAAATATTGTATACTTGCTGTATGTAAATCTAAAAAAGTTTTAAACAAACATTTGATGTAACAGAAGCAGATTTCTATAAACTTAATATATGCAAAGTTAAAAATAATTGAAAAGGTACAAAGCACTCAGCTGATTTTTGGTTACATCACACGATGTAACATTTTGAAACATAAAAATGTTTTCCAAGTTGGGTGCTTACTTTGCCAAGATAGGTATTTGGCATTAAGTCCCAGCTAGCTGAAATATTCCCTGTTAGGATAGAATGGATGTGAGGAGAACTCTGTGATGTAACTGTAATGTGGGAGGGTGTAGGCACTGATCTCATTCCTGAAAGCGGATCACAGCAGAGAGAAGTAGGGTATACCTTACTGCAGGCTCATTAAATTTGTGAATCTGTTTCTTAATTTTTAAGTAAATCAAAAGGACTTTGAATAAACTGAACTGTAAGACAAAATTATCGTTATTGTGATCATCACTTGTTCTGTTGTTGGTATGATGATAGTATTTTTGGTGTTTAAAACTCAATCAAGTAATAGTGGGAGTACATAATTAGATATCGGAAGGGTTTTTGTGCGAAACCTTTAAGTTTTTGAGAGGAAGGTGCAGGGATCGTGCTTTTGCCGATTGGTTAATTTGATAATTGAAGGTTGTTAAATTATGGCAGGTGGTTAGAAGAAAGCAAGACTGAGTCCCGGTGGTATTTTTTTGTGTTACGTCACCTTAACAGCTCTCTTATTTGAGGTGAGTCCCGGCGAATGAGGCAGGATCTGGGAATGGCATAGTTGGGCCCAGCCTCTCCCGCCTCAAAGCTTGATGCAGGCAAACGAAGCTAATTAAAGACCAAAACCCGGCTGGCAAGGTGGGGACCCTGGGAATGGCATAGCCAGGCCTGGGTTCACCTCGTCCTGTCAGTTACAGGCAGGCTAATGAGATAAAAGATCAAGAACCAATGGACCGACCTGCTGTGTCGGCGGGTGAGAAGGCCCATTAGAATCACAGGATACTCTTCTAGGTTAAGTTAGTATCCACATGCTTGATTACAGAACCAACCCAGGGGAGCAGAGAGAAAAGAAACAAAAAGGTGGTTGGAAGAAGCCATATGAAGGCGATAGTAGGTTGTGTAAATACACTGATGAAAATGACTGCCGAGGCACTTGCATCGGTGGCATCTTGACAGAGGCCAAACTGATGACTGTGTTGTGTTATCAAGTTTTGAGGATCTAAAAGGTGACTGCCAGTAAAGCCCATCAGGTCTACGAATGGAGGGGATGGTGTGGTAACTTGGATTGTCACAAGGTAGGTGTCATCCCCTACGGCGGGTCAGGATGTACTTCTCATTTTAGCCCTTGTTTGAGCAGTCCAAATGCATGAAAATCATTGGTGTTAACGTACAGGAAATTTTCAGATGTAAGAGAGATCTTTGATGTTTGCAACAGTTTAATTTGTTACATTTGACTGAGCATATTGTAATAACACAGAATCCCATGATCTCTGATCTTTATTGCTGGAAACAAATGATTCCTGACAAGGTCTGCGTACATAGTTCTGATAACAATGCTAAAAAATATTACTCCTTGTTATTATAAAAGAACACAACTTTTCCTTCCAGTAACTGTATATGAGTTTTTTTTTGTAAGATGTTATGGCACCATTCTTTATTTTTTTTAGCATTATTTCCAGTTTGTCTATGTTGATCAGGTTTCGTTTTCCGAGACAATTATAACTAGGAAACCATTTTTCTGTTTCAAAATGTTACTTCTTCATGTGATGTAATACTCCAACCAAAAATCAAGTGAGTGCTTTGAATAGCTTTCAATTATTTTTAACTTTGTATATATTCAATCAACAGAACTTTACTTCAGTTGCATTAGAAGATTCATTAAAACCTTTTTAGACTTACTTATATGCAGCAAGTATATAATATTGGAACACTTACATTATACATCATGAAAACTTATCTAAAAAAGTAATACCTGTATCTTTTACATTTAATAAATTATAACAAAAATTTTCTTTGGTATTTAAACAATTTTTATTTTTTGACGTTTATTTATTTTTAATAACAAATTATGAAGATATTCATTTATTAATAATAAATACAGCCTGTCAACACATGTTACACAGGGACAAAAATTCCATACTTTTGTGAAATTACAGGTAAAATATGTGGAAGATGGATAAAATTCCCATTTAAGTGGCAGACGCCAAAAATGATATAACCAATACTATCAAAAACTTTTGCAGTAATGAATGGAGAAGATTAAACACTAAATTAAATTAAATTAAAACTACTCCATATAAATAGAAAACAGTTGTGAAACTGACTTGCCAGGATGCTGACAAGACTGAAAATCATACATACACAAATAAAAAATTCATATATGTTTACTTGTGGAAAAAGAGTACCGTGACAAACTGGTCACTGTCTACTCGGTCATCAACTCAAAGAGAGTAAAATGTGTGAAAATCTCAGAAACAGGTATGGATTTATAATTATTATTGCTGCTGATTTAAGAAATGACAAAGAAGAAACAATAGTAGCTTATCTTCAGGCCAATGGATTACTAAGCAATCAATGTAGTAAGCCTTCAGCAAAATAAAAGTTTATTACGTTTGATTGTGAATACTGTGTGTGAAGAACCATTACACCTGAGCACAGGCTTTCTAATGTTTTTTTGGTATTGTCTAGCAATTTGTGTATTTAAATTTTATATTTATTTTTCTACGTTTTATGTAAATGTAAGAACCTTATACAATCTTTATATCTGACGATCATATTCTATTTTTTGATGACGGCTTTTGACCTTACAAGTCGATGTCTAACCAAGTAAAAACAATTTATCAAATACTAAATGACAGCACAATTAAATATTATTTTTATATTGCAACACACTAATATTTTAATGGTATAGAACGGCCAATGGTAAGCAAGATGCTGACAAAACTATATATATATATTTATATAGAGGTAGGTTTTGAATAAGATTAAAAAAAGAGTAATCCATTTCATGACATAATATGCTTCAATCTGTTATATATATATATATATATATATTTTTACAATAATCTATCACAAACAATCCCTGTAATACAAAAGTTCTATTTTTGAGTATGGTGAAAAAGCTGGTAAAGTATTGAACAGCTTTCCTGGCTATTAGTAATAAAAAATTAAAAGAATTAGTGCCAAAAACAAAAAAATTTTTTAGAGGTGCAAAATAAATTTTATGAAAATGTTTTCTAAAAATATTCATATGCAGATTAAGCATAACAAATTCACTTAAGTATCAAACTCTTTCTTCAATAAATACTAAAATAAGGGGAATTAAAAAAAAAAAACTTTTCTCGATATTCGGTTTGGGGTCTACAATTTAAAAACAAATTGTAGTAGACATTTCTTGATAGCTCTATCTATGAAGTAAAAATTTGTAAAAGTTTTGAAAAATATTCAAACCAAAGGGAGATAGAGTAAAAGAACATATATACATCATAGGTAACAAATTTTATTTAACAAAGTTTTCTCTAAAATATATCTGAGAAAAATTGAAATTGGTTTTTACATGATACCCATTCATTCTCTTAATGAATCTTAAAAAAAAAAAAATAAAAAAAAAATAGTATGATCAATGGCCCATCATATGTAGAAATAGTAGAGTCAAATTTGAAGAAAATTAGTTCAGTCAATCCTGAGGTAAGGCCAAAACTGATACGACACACATATGTACAAACAAATAGTTTTTTCTCTAGATGATTTAGTTGGATGTTAAAATGAAGATTGTAAAAAAAAAACCAATACCCCATTTTTGACTTGATCACCATACTTTTCCCTTTAATTCTAGCTATATTCACTGGAAAAGTAAAAATAGATATATGTATTTTTAACAATTTTAAAGGAACCTTAAAAAATAAAAGTAATGGAAAGGAATTTATTAACTAATGGGAATTTTCTTTTGTTATGAAATATACATAGCAAAAATAAATGAAATAGAAAGCAAAAAACAAACATCTTGTCGTACAATCAAAAGACAATCTACATTTTAATGTAATGAAAGTTATATATATAACTGTATTTACTGTTAAAATATTAACTTACTACTATATAGTTCCACAATGCTTTTAGTTAGAGAATTTTTATATGTTATTTATTTTTATATATTTTTTCTTATACCAATTTTTGAATGATGTAATATTATTACAGGTAAAGGTATTTATAACTAAAGTTGTACTGTCCCCATAAATGGTACAAAACAATAAATTATAATAAATTTTTTTATTATCATTTCGGACAGTATGACCAATTTCACAATTAAAAACAAATTAATAGCTATTAATACACTTTACCATCCTGCAATATCATCTAATGATGTTCGCATTAAAATAAAAATTTTAAATTTAAAACTAAAAAAATTTTAAAATAAAACACAAAATTATTAATATTATTTTAATAACAAATTAATTTTAATTATAATTAAAATAAAGAAAAATTAGATAACAAAAAAAAATTATATAATTTATTACCACTATTAGAGAGTGGTGGTAAAGTGAGAAATTACCAAAATTAATATATATAAAAACATTATCTGACATTTAAAGATATCCGATACTTTAAAAAATATTGAAAAATTAATTTTCGAAAAGTCGTTATTTAACAGAGAATCTATATTATAATATTTATCCAAAATTTAAACAAATAAAGAAAATGTTTAATTAAATCTTTCTAAAACATCTAATAAAATACAATTAAAAATAAAGAAACAGATAAAAAAACAATAATAAAATTTCAAGCAAAAAGAAAACATTCAACATTTTACAAAAATAATTTAAAAAATTTAGAAAAAATAAGAAACATAAAACAAAAATCAAACAAATATACCTGTTAAGTCTACTTAGGAGGTGGTCCACCCTGATATCCTTGATAATTCTCATCAGGTGATGCTGTGTTGGATGTATGTTCATTCTCGGCTATTGGTACAGCATGTATAATTGAATGGGGACCATAAAATTGGTATCCAGGATGGGGGCTTGCAGCTATGTACTACAAAATATAAACAATCTCCATAATAAATCATATTTAATTTAAAAAAATTTGTATATTAATACTCAACTATATTATTTACTAATAATTAAATAAAGAAAAAAGGACCGACCTAAATAACTAGTTTGGATAAATTATAATCAAGATTCAGATAGAAAACCGTTAATCAAAATTACTCTACCCATTCATAAACTAAAAAAAAGAAAACACATTTGAGGTGCTACCCAAAAGTTCAGGGAATTTGAACTTCGCGTGCGAACCATTGCTGGTATGACCTGCTGCCGCTAGATGTGGCCAACAGTACTCTTTGTGAATCAGTGTTCCAACAGCTGTGATGGTGAGAGGCTGCATTGTTGATTTTTGTGCGGTTGTATAACGTTGTGTTTTACTGCTTCGGCAAAGTTCTAAATGGCAGATTTTAAACAGCAAAGAACCTGCATCAAATTTTGCTTCATGCTTAAAAAAACTGGTGCAAATCCCATCGCATGCTTGTGGAAGCATTTGGTGACAATGCTACAAGTAAAAGTAAAATTTTTTGTGGTATAAACGATTTAAAGATGGACGTACAGCAATCAATGACAATGAGCGTTTAGGAAGATAATCAACAAGCACAACACTGGAAAAGATTGCGAAAGTGCGAGAGGCTATTGTTGCAGATCATAGACGAACAACCCATGATGTTTGTGCAATCGTACAAATGTCATATGGGTCCATGCAACGCATCTTGTCGGACTATTTGAACATGAGACGCATTGCTGCAAAATTCATACAGAGACTGTTGAACAGCGACCAGAACAAAATCGCGTAGCTGTCTGTAGTAAATTGAAAAATTCAGCAAGAGATGACCCTAACTTCATCTCCAACATCATAACCGGTGATGAGACATAGGTGTACAGGTATGACCCTGAAACTAAGCAGCAGTCGTCGCAGTGGAAGTCGCCAAGTTCACTGCAGCCAAAAAAAGCAAGCCAAGCTCGCAGCAATGTGAAGTCCATGATGATTGTTTTTTTGACATCAAAGGCATTATCCATAAGAAATTTGTTCCTCTTGGTCAAACTGCCAATGGGATGTTCTATTGTGAAGTTTTGAAGCGGTTATGTGAAAGCATTAGGCGCAAACATTCAGATCTGTGGGGTAACAACAGCTGGGTTCTGCATCATGACAACGCTCCCACGCACACATCGCTAGCCGTTCGGAATTTCTTGGCTTTCAAAATGACGGTAGTGATTCCCAACCCACCCTATTCACCTGACCTTGCCACATGCAACTTTTTTCTCTTTCCGAAAATAAAATTTCAATTGAGGAGATTCAGGAAGAAACACAGAACGTGCTTCGAACACTTACACCTGCAGACTTCCAGGGATAAATGGAATCATGGGATAAACGCTGGGATTACTGTATCAATGCCCAAGGGATTACTTTGAAAGAGACACTGGAAATTATAAGTTATGGTAAGCTATTTTATTTTTATGGTAAAATTTCCTGAACTTTTGGGTAGCACCTCGTAGCTTTCAAAATAATTAAGTCAGAAATGGCAAGATCTCAGATATGTGATGAATGAGTTATTTTTTCCCACTTGCATGATTTTTAAAAAAAAATTATACGTAGATATGCATGTCTTGCAATATGAATTTATATAAGACTTAAATTTATAGTAAACAATATGAGCAAAGATTATCAACAGAGAATTGAAGTCAATTTGCAATAGCATATATTTGAAATAGTAAATCATCATGAATGCGATCATTGGCAAACAAAATATCATTGCTTGCAGCTGATCAGTGTTCTGACATTTAATTAACAAAATACTAATGATCGGTCAAAACTGTTCATTTTACACCAAAGATAAACATTGTTAATATCTGTGGATTGTATATTTTTACTAATTTAACTCTTTACCCTGTAATTATGAAATCAAGTAGTGCTATTGGGTTTCCAATTTTTTAATCACTTGAACTAAGTGATTAAACGTCAGTTAATAATTAACTTTATGTTTGGTTACTATATGTATACGGTAAAACTGCTTATTATATCAAAAAACTTTTTTTTACAAAAACCTCTGTTTAACCAAAAAATAGGCCTTACATGTCAATTACGATAATTTTTTTCAGTGTACTATTTCTTTGTGTAAACCTGGGTTACTGGAACTTTAGGAGTAACCCTACCTTGGGGTTCAACTATTTCAACATAACTACCTTCATTTTCACTACAATTGTCCAAAATAGCATTTTTTATCACGTTCTTCATCACTATTATATCATTAAACTCATTTTCAATATCAGAAAAAGGTTAAAAAACTACTAGAACTACTTGTAGTTCCCTATGTCGACTCACGGAATACAAACCTCACTTTGAGAACGTAATATTTTTGATTATATCAATATTGATTATTGATATTATGTAGGTTTTCAATCATACAAACAGACATCAGTTTGTTTTTCAATCTCTGTGCACAGCGATGGTTAGTTTAAAAATTTTGAGCCATACTCGACAAACGAGTGCTACGTGTAAATTTCATTGTCAAGAGTTATACTTGACAAGAAGCAGTACTGGTAAATTATAATGTCGAACTGTATTCGACAAAAGAGTGCAACAAAGAGTGCAACAAAAAATACATAAATTAACAAAATTAATTAGTAAACCACTCTGTAATACAGCCAATGTGAAAACAAGGAAATTAGCTCCACTTTTTATATTAATTAGTAAAGATAAATAATGAATGCATCATTATTATTATTATTTTATGAAAAAGTACAAAAATATGTATAATATTTTTTATTTTTAAAATAGAAGGAATCAAACCCTCTTATAATATTAACAGAAGAATGAGTTTATTAAAAAATAATAAAACTTGAATAATTTTGAATGTTTGAATCAATTAACACTTTGAAAATTAAGATATTATTTCTATACTTTTTTAATCTTATGAGGGACATTAATAAAGAAAAAAAAAAAAACATTCTTCTGTGAATGTTAAAAAGAGGCTTTGATACCTTCCACCATAACAAAATTTAAATGAATTATATAAACAACAATAATAACATAGTTAAATAATAATGCAATCATTAATAAAATAAATACATAGATATAAAAATATATATGTATTAAAAAGTGAAGCCATGTTTTCACAAAAGACTGTATAAAAAAAAGATCATAGCAATATATATAGATAAATATTAAAAAAAACAATTGTGTAGTAGAAGGTATCGAAAATGTAATCATAATTTTACCTATTTATTATTAATCAGTTTTAGATTTTTTTTTAAATATATTTTTTATAAAATTAAAATAAATACAATAAAAACCAAAACGAACGATTATATTAACTTACAGAAGTGGCTGGCGTTCCGAGTTGTAACGCAGACATGTGAGTCGTTATTTGCGGTAACACTGAACCGTATTGTACTGAACTAGGATCGCCAGTGGCTTGCGTCATCATCTGCTATATTTGGTAATAAATATTATATATTTAAAATTTAATTGTAAAAAATTGTTTAATAAAAAATAAATAAAAAAACTAATATAAAACTACATACTCATACACACATACACAGTTACATACACTCATAAAATAACAAAAAAAAAAACTTCTTAATAATAATAACAACAAACAAACAATAAAAAAAACACAGAGAAAAATATGATAAAAATAATGAAAATAAATATAAATGCATGCAATCTTATAAAAATAATAATAAAGAAAAAAATATTATACTTGTGAAAAACATGAATTTTTAAAAATTATTTACATTTAATAAAAATGTCAATAAGAATAAAAAATTATTTTTGTTTTTATTAAGTTCAATTGGATAAATAAAATTCTGACAATAATTCACATTAACCCATCCATTTTTTATGTTATTATGCTAATTTTGAAGAAAGGATTATAATAAGAGTAAATAAATAAGTATAACATAATTTTATTAATCTTATATATATATAAAAATGAATGTTTGTTTCTGCTGTATGCATTTCTAAATCATTCATCAGATTGTAATAAACTTAAGTAAGTTGCTGTGTGCACGCCCACGAAGGTTTCTGAATTAGTTTGGACCCGCTAGGTGGCAATGGGGTAGACGTATTTTGAAAAATTGTATTTATGATCTGATTTGGTTCATATTCAGAATATATATTAGTTATGTTAAAAGAAAATTTTTTTTTCAAAAACTATATCCACTAAGTGGCACAGGTGTCGAGATATTTACGAAACAGACAAATATACAAATAAACTTTCTTCTTCTACGTATATAAATGCAATGTTCATGATTTATATAATCTGCTATAGACTAAAAAAACTACTGGACCAATTTACGCACAGGGTAAAAGAGAAAAAAGGAAAACTGGAAAAATGAGAAAAGGGAGAAAGTAAAAAGGGAAGTAGGGTAAAAAGGAAAAGGAAAATAGAGAAAAGGGGATTAAAGTGAAAGGTTAAATTTTGTGAAGTTCCATAATGTTCGGTTTTTTAATCTTTTACAAACTCTCAATTATGTTTATTTAATCTATCTATATATATATATACTCGGATCTAGCAATAGCGAAGCATTGCCGGGTCTGCTAGTTAATAGATAAGATTGGTAATTGTAGGCATGCTACTCCACAGACAACACCTGCATGGAAATCAACACCACAAGGAAATACATTTGCATAAAAACTTCACGATGTATATAATGAAAAATTATTAAGAAAAATTAGGACAATGGTAAACTACCCTCAGTGGGAGGGATCCTGTTTCCAATAAGTTATTCCTTCTTCCTTGGAGAAGTGTCATGATGTTAGATCATCTGATCGGTTCTACCTGTATCATCAGGCTGACACTTTTTAGCGACCATCAGGTCAGTTATTTCGCAACTGGAGTTTATTTGGGTAGCAAATCTCGTAATCCACCAAAGTGTACAAGTATTTTATTTTCTTAATAGTGGTTAAAATGCATAGTGGATGATAAAACCAAGCCTTTTATTTCTCTTTTAATTTTAAATTATAAAGAAAATAAAAATATGGATTATCACCAACTGATCAAATACTTGGATAATTTGAATACCTCATAAAATACCTCGGAAAGTTACTGTACACTGGAATTATAGAAGAGCCGGCCTCCATGGGACGAGTGGTAGCATCTCGGCCTTTCATTTGGAGGTCCTGAATTCAAATTCCGGTTGAGCGTGGTATTTGTCATATACTACAAAATTCCATATCCCACACACAAGCTTCAAGCTTGTGGTGATATCAAGCAAAAAAAGAGTGTATTAACAAAACTTTCTTAATTATTACTTTGTATTTTTAATTCATTATTTTATAGAAATGGACATTATAATAACTGGAATAGTTTATAAGAACGATTGAAAATGACCTCCAATATCAAATCTATATACAACACTGCACACATTTCAATTTGTTTTCAAACATTTTAACCAGTTGATTATACTGGAATATATTGTATGTATGCCATTATCGCAGTTTTTAGTTCATAAATAACGCATGATCTATTGTAATACAATGCTTGTTTCGTTGACCCCCACAGAAAGTAATCTGGGGGAGTCAGACCAGACGATTGTACAAGCCACAAATACCTCGAAATGATTTTTTTACCAAAGACAATTTGTAAAAAACGTCATTGAACTCTCTTAGCTGTGTGCTGTGGTGCCATCTAACTGAAACCAACCGTGATTGATTTCCACTTCTGTTAACTGACTAATGAAATTTGTTAAAACAGTACAACGATTATTATTAACTGTATTTTCAAAAAAGATTGGACCACAATGCGTATTCTACTTACACCGACCCACACTCCAATTTTTACTTTGTGTGAAGATTGTGCGTGTAATTCATGGAGGTTAGTTGTCGATCGAAGTTGTATTTTTCGTGAATTAACGTATCCTCCCAGATGAAACCACGCTTCATCTGTAAATAATGTACTGTTGAGGATATGTATGGAATTTTGGTGAATAAAATGTTTAAAACATTGACTATAATTTAGTCTTTTGGCATGTTCTTTAGGTTTCAGTTCTTGAACACACATTACTTTGTAGGGAAAAAGTTTCACTTCTTTTCTTACAGCTTTATGTGTCGTAGCAAGTCCAATAATTTATGCATTGATTTTGATGGACTTTCATCCATAGCATCCAAAATATCAAGCAGTTTCTGTTCGTTTTGTTTAGGTGGTCTTCTACTTCAATCAGTGTCTTCAACAGAGCCTATTATCCAAAATTTTTTGATAAGAGATCAAACTGTATTCTGGTGAGGAAAAGGAGTATTTGGAAACTTTTCAGAAAACTTGTGCTTCACTAAATCAATATACCCCTCACCTTCATGAAAGATGTGTTCAACTAGAAAAATTATTCCTCTACCGAAAAAACATTATATTTCTTGCAACTATTGATTCCGATAAACGAAACAAAGCACATTCAGTCACAAATCAATAACTGACATCATGGTATATTACTGAGTAATACTTAATGAACCCATAGGGCAATCAACCTAACTCAGAAAGAGCAGAATCACCACATTCTAAAGCATCTTGTACAGTAACTTACCGAACGCACTGTAGAAAAATTAATAAAACTGAAGAAAAAATCCATTGTAGTTAAGACAATAGTAAGAAAAAAAATCCTTTATGCGATGTAAAGAAATTGATCTATTATATGAATGTCCTAAAATTGATGTACGTGTGATTATTAAAGCAAAATGAAAGGTTTGATGGACTTTAGCATATTGGAGAGTTGTGTAGTAGTGTAAACCGACTGAAATTTTGAAGAAAAAAGTCCTTGAAAAGCATGGCCAATGCTTATAAATGGGAAACACATCCACTGTGATATTGAAATTGTTTTATGAAACATCTCATCCTATACAATAGTTTTTTTTTTTAGTATTGAATACATATACCATATTTACTTGAAAATAAGACCTACTTTTTTAATGCAATTACATCCCAAATTTTTGGGGGGGGGGGACTTATATTCAAGGCGGGTCTTATAAATGGGTATTTCAGAAAATGAAAATAAAAATAACTGTATTACAGAACTATGAATTTAGTATGTTTTATTAAACATTAACTACTATAAGTTATACAGACAAAAATGCCTTGTTATTTAAGGATGCATTCTATTTGACATCAGGGACGTGGCTTTGTTCAGGTTCACAAGTAATGTCTAAAAACAGAAATGAACGACATACGAATTTATTGTTTGAATCATTTGCCTTTATTTTAACAACAATCCAAAACGTGCGGTATTATGTTTTAATTACCTGGAATACAGCTGTTTACTTGGAAACACTACTGCTTTCATCACCATCCTCATTTTCACCATCATTGATGCCAGTCTCTCCTTCAGCTGTGTCATCAGAATCCTCATACATGAAGTATGAGGATTCTGATGTTCCACATCTTCACATCTTCCGTGCAGGAGATTCCAGTCTTCTTGAAACTTTTGATTATCATTTTCAGAGTAATTTCCTGCTAGGCTTGGATAATCCACTTACAAAGAAGCTCTATTGAAGGTTTCTGCATTTGTCCCACTCTTCGTGAACGTGTTATCGCCATCTGCCATCCATTTAGTGCAAAACTTCTTAATGTGGTTACTGAATGGCTTATTGATGCTCACGTCCAAGGGTTGCAGCACAGAAGTGAGGCCTTCTGTAATAACTGCAGCATCTGTGTGTATTTCATTGATTTTGATTTTTGCTCCAGCAGGGCAGCGATTTCAAACGACTTCTAGCCAGTCACACGTTAGTTTCACATCCATCCACCCCTTTACTTGTACACAAACGTGTAAACCTCTTCGTAGTTTTCCCTTCGGCAGAGTTTTTCTTTTAAAAATGAAATAAGAAGGCAATTTTTGTTCCATCTGCACAAATGGTTAACATAACTGTACATTTCATTTTTTTCTACTCCA